>NC_048303.1:31446384-31519362 GCF_013100865.1 Trachemys scripta elegans | reverse complement strand
AAAAAAAAACACTTAAATGCAATTTTTGGATAGTGCTCTTGTTTCTATGCTTATTTTTAAGAAAGTGGACTCGTATTTTTATTTATCGATACTCTCCCTCACCCTTTGTCCCCGCGCACACAAAAGAAAGTGGCCAGACTCAGTGCTCTAGTCACTCTTCCAGTTCTGTCTACTAGTGAGCCTATGAAGTGCAGTTTTAACATAAACTATCTTCTTCACAGTTTTAAAGGGACAATGACAATTGAAGTCACATCTGTCTGAAACTTTGACCGACTGTTGTTACAAGCAGTACTTATGATGGTTATTTTTCAGTTTGTTTTACTTTGAACATTTGGCAGAACTTGTGTGTACTCATTTTCAGTCTCTCCTGTTTTTGTTATTGTTTCACAGAACAATAGGGGCGAGAAAATACAGTACTTCCAAAATCTGAAACACTTTATGATTTTTGTTGCACTCAGGTGCTGATGTGGGACCTGAAACTGCTTTTTAAGTTGACAGACTTCAGATTAGTGTCCTTTTTAAATTATTTAAAAACAAACAGTTCATGGTAGTGTCAATATGCAGCACACATTCTTCCCTTCAAAAGCAAATCCATTTCACCCATTTTCACCATATCCAACTACTCAGTGCTGGAAACTGTCCCTTCTTCCCCAGCAAATATAGCAATAGCTCAAATGCAATTTAGATCCTTTGCACCATATACAACTTAATCTGATTCCCCTGTGTAAAACAGAATCCCACTAGTTGCCAAAAAATAGTTAGCAAAAGCCAACAAATGGGTTGTGTATAGGTTTTGTGTTTAGGGAAAGTTTTATATAATAAAATACTCAGGGTGCAAACAAATATTCAATACTTGTTGCACTATAAAAGCCTGTAGTTCCCATCTTAAAGACCCAAGAGTGAATCTAGCTAACTTTGCAATCCGTTTATCAAAATGCCTCTCTTCACTACTGAAATATTAATTCAATAATTTTCAAGTACCATCACTCAGATATCACTGTACTTGATATAGAAGCAGTGCGAGAGGAACATCACTATTACAAAATTCTACTAAATCAAGGAACTACCATGAAGTGCAGATCTGAGACCAAGATTTGCACTTTATTCTACTACTACACCTGATCAGGTCTTGTTATGACTCATTCCAACCTTAAAATTATCATTATACAATAGACTCTCTTTACACTTTTCACGTAATCCTAGTTGACTGTACATAGTAAGAGGAAGTGTGAGCCCTCGATTGAGAAAAGGAACTAGGAGGTCAGATTCTATGGTTCTAGTCCCATTTGTACCACTGGGTTGGTTTGATTTGGGGCAGGTCACTTATTCTCTGTGTACTTCATTTTACCTACCTGTGAAAAGGTATAAAAATACTTACCTGCTTCACACAAGTGTTGAGATTTAATAAACTAATGGTGGGAAAGTACTTTTTAAAATATTTCAAGGTGCTATGTAAGTACAATATCTTCAGTGAATCATACACTGTAATAAACTATATAAAATGCAATCACTCTGTCATTGTGACTTAATATGAAACAAGACAAGGAATATGGTAAGTCTTGTTGAAACAGGAAATCTAGATTTATTTTTATTTTATTTATTTAAGTGTGATAAAAGCCTGAAGCCTACTATTTTAAATTTTATTTTTATTATGTTGTTTATACTTCTTAATATCTTGCTATTGATTACAGGCAACTTTAGCTGCTGTAATGACAGAAAAATCCCCTTTTACTACACCAATTGGTAGAAAAGATGAAGCAGATCTTGCAAAATCTTCCCTGGCATTGGCAAACTCAGATCATCTGACAATTTACAGTGCATATCTAGGGTAAATAATCTTTTCTAAAATATTAAAACTTAAAGCAAATAGAACCTTTTGATTGACTGTCAGTAATGGTGTATCCTTTAAATATTGCTATTAAATACATGATCCTAAATGGTTTTGTAAATTTCCTTTTAGAATAGCAGAAATATGTGATAAGTACTATGCTACTTGAGGATTAATAAATGGCCCAATTAGTTAGTCACTTGGCCTTCTAACACCACTTATGGCAAGCAATGCAGAAGCATACTGCTTGTGGTGCCCTAATGCTTCAGGTATTTCTGTAGCTGTTTTGTAGTGAGCTACAATTTAAAACAAACACACAAAAAACGCAACTACCAATTAAGGTTACAGTCTTCATGACTGTCAACCAGGAACATTGCTATTCTATCTCCAACTGTCAGAACATACAATCATCTGTCAATTTATAGAAGAAACACCTTTATTTATTCATGGGCATGTAATTTTACATGCTGTGAAATGCTTGTCCTCTCCTGATCTCTGGGAGACATACATTATTGATCCAGATGATACCAGTTAGTGTTTTATCATTAAGTCAGTGGAGGATCCTTTGTAAGAGTCCATTATCACTTTTTTTTAATGTATTTGAACTTGGATTCCTCATCTCTTTGTAGATAGCCATCAGTGTTACTTTTGGAATTGTAATAACCCAAGACTTTTTGTCTAGGTGGAAAAAGGCTCGTCAAGAAGGAGGGTATCGCACTGAAATGGCTTACTGCAGAAGGAATTTTCTTAACAGAACCTCACTGTTAACTCTGGAGGTATATCAAGATACAAGCCATGTGATTCTGCCCAGGAAGGATGACTGTTAATTTCCCTTCAGAAAATTCAGCATATAACTTTAAAGCAGTGATATACAGTACTCATGTTAGTATACAGACAAGATAACAAATATGGGCAAATAGAATGTTGAGAATGGGTGAATAGCTTAGATTCTTATTCAGACTGGCTAAATCTATCCTTTACATGTTTTGAGGTGCAAGCCCCATTGATATACATGTTTGCATAGAGTTGCTCTGATGAAGTTCATACTACAGCACTTTATACAAAATAAAACTTTGTAAGGTAAAATATTACTTAACAAGGGTAAATAAAATAACACATGGTTAGCCTATATCATTCCTTCTACTTACTAAGTACTTGTATTTCACTGTCAAGCTTGGAAGATGATAGGTATTAGAATAGATTACTTAAGAGGGGTTGTAGAATCTCCATCATTGGTGGCTTTTAAAAACAGGTTAGACCAACACCTGTCTGGGGTAGTCTAGGTATACGTGGTCCTGCTTCAGCATGCGGGGCTGGACTAGATAACTTCTCGAGGTCCCTTCCAGGCTGAATTTCTATGATTCTGTGATGCCAAATCCTGACTTTTCTAAATGCATTTTTGCCTCCAAAATGAAGGCTCCAATAGTCCTTTCCAGGACTAATCCCCAGGAAATAGGAGAAGGGTGCTTAACATAAATGTGTGCATTTTTTGCTGTCAATTTGTCTTCTAAATAGCTGGGAGACAGAGACATACTTGCATCACTTTCAGGCCCACATTCTCAGTGTCTGAATCCTAGAAGCCTGATTTTTGTTTTGGTTACTCATCCAAACAGCCAAGATTCCAAGGCCTCTGCAGATATGACTGATTTTTTTTTTTTTTCTAGATAAGTCTCTGAGTCTGTTAGTTGGGAATATTGGGGCGAAGTCTGACTGTGCTGGTGGCTTGATAGTGTCCCTTTTAATAATCAGTATTTTACTATTAAGTTATTAATGTACCTGTTTTGATCAAAACTAATTTCAGGATGTGAAACAAGAACTAATAAAGGTGGTCAGGGCAGCAGGATTTGCAGCACCTACAACTCATCATAGGTGGGAAGGAAATGGAACCACACAATCCCTTTCCCTTCAGGAAATAGCCCTTCTTAAAGCTGTGCTGACTGCCGGGCTATATGACAACTTGGGGAAGATAATGTATACGAAGTCTGTAGATATCACAGAGAAATTGGCATGCATGGTGGAAACTGCTCAAGGTAAAGCACAAGTGCATCCCTCCTCAGTAAACAGAGATTTGCAGATATATGGATGGTTGCTCTATCAAGAGAAGGTAAGGATCTTGTATTTATATCACTATCTGATTAATTAGAGGCAATTATGTGACAATCTTGAAAGCAGTTGCACATTGGCGTAAACCCCATTAGACCAGGACTTATCAATTTGCAAACACCTGACATGCCTGTGGTGCTATATAAATGGAACATAATGTGAAATATACTTGGATGTGCAGTTCATCTTCAGAACCATCAATGCCTTGTCCCTGAAATCAGTGTGGTTTAAAAAAAAAAAAAAATGCACCAGGTCCTAAATAAGGCACACATAAATGTGACTAGAAATGAAGGCCAATAAATCTAATATTGACTAAACTGACAAGCTTACAAATGAAAGTACCCTACTCTTTATCAGTCAACTTTTCACAAAGGGTTAATGTATTGTGTATAGTACTGTTTATTTAAAAAAAAAAAAAGTTGATCACTTTTCTGTTTGGTGACTTAGTTAGAAAGAAGTGTCAAAAATATGTAGTCCAAGTAACAGTCGTACTTTGACCTGTACTATGCTATCTGTCCCTACTCACCTCTACGTCCTTAAAACATGCTGCATGCCCTCTCTCAGGCCTGAAGAGATACTGACTAGCTTAACTTAAAACATATTCACAAAAATTGTGAAATCCAAGACACGCTGAACTTCAAAACTGAACTGCATTTTGTCGCTCACCTTTTCCCACCTACTTCCACATCCTTATCTGTGTGTTGTCTCTTTAGACTGTCAACTCTTTGGTGAAGATGTATGTTTTATTTCGGTGTAAAAAATTATACAGCAATTCTTTTCAAGTGTTTGTTGTCGTACCAGTGGACATTTTATTGTAAGGGAGTACTAAGCTACCTATTGATATTTAATGCTGTACATCTACAGGGCTCTTTCCAAACAGAGCAGACAACATTCCCTGCCCAAGGAGCTTGCAGTATAAAGCAAGATGTAGGACAACAGCTAAAGTTAGAAAGGGAATTGACACACTGCTGAGAACAAGTTAGGAATAGTCACTGAAAGTAATAGATTTCAAGAAAAGTGGGAAAAATACTTTGTTAATAAGAAATGTAAGATTTGCCAAGCCTAAAATCACTGATGAAGAGAAGAGACAAAAGGAGCAAATCTCAGGGAGGGTGAAGGGGGGGGGGGATAGGCATGTCAGTGGGAGTGGGATTGTCAAGGGAAGAAACCTTGTTCAGTAAATGTTGTTAAACAGTATTTTGTTTGCATAAAATTTATTAATCAGTGTTAATACATTTCAGACCTATTAATGTCTGTATAGTCCCCTCAGTTGCTCAGAGATTAAAACAATCTACATTATGACTACTTTTATAAAAGCATTCTAAAAGAAACTTTATTTTTGATGTATATTATGAGAATTTCAGTATTAAAAACCCTCGTTGCATTAATTCTAATAGGGGTTTTTTGCATTGAAAATGTTCACTGTATCAGGAAACAATTTCTGGCAAGCAATATTGATCCTTGCTTGACTGAAAAAAACAGTAGTGCAGTGCATATAGACTGCATGCATCTCTAAGTATATATGCATTAAACTAATTTTCTGACTGTACCTGCTTAAATTTTCACATTGCAATAAATGTTATTTCCCTTTCAAACACTGCACATTCAGCTGTATATTCATAGCCTTTGTACAATCTGCTGTAGGCTACCATTATCTTTTGTTTATAATCTTAATCACATAATTGTGGTCTTCCTATTCATCCAGTGCTCTTTAAAATTCACCTCTAAAGGATCACGAAAGGAAAATTTCTCCCAGTGGCATAAGCCTTTTTCTCTTTCTTAAAGACTAAGATTTTTACATATCACACAAAGTATAGGGCAGATAATTGGGCATAGCCTACATTCTTTCACTGTTTACTAACATGAGTAGCATATGTAATGATGTCTCAGAGGGGAAAAATTGACGACTTGCTTCATGAAAGTAGCATTCCAGTTCAGTGTTGTAGTTTTTTAATGCTTTTGTTTGTGTGTGTTTTTATATGCAGATAAGATATGCCAAGGTGTACTTGAGAGAGACTACTTTAATTTCCCCCTTTCCAGTTTTACTTTTTGGTGGAGACATAGAAGTTCAGCATCGTGAACGCCTCCTGTCTGTTGATGGCTGGATCCATTTTCAGGTTCACATATGTTCTGGTTATTTCTTGTGCCGTTAAATGGCTGTGCATTTTGTATCTGAAACACATTGAAGTGTGAGTTTAAGATAGTTAAGCGAAATAATGGGAATTTTGTTAAATGTGCTTCCAAGAGATAGCAAGAGTAATTTAATAGTATGCTATTTTTAAAAAAGAATGTTTGCCCTTGTTCATAAAGAAAGATTGAGGTATTATAAGAATAGATAC
This sequence comes from Trachemys scripta elegans, assembly GCF_013100865.1. Lineage (NCBI taxonomy): Eukaryota > Metazoa > Chordata > Testudines > Emydidae > Trachemys > Trachemys scripta. The sequence goes on along the minus strand of NC_048303.1, from coordinate 31,513,092 downwards.
TATTGGAAAAACACATTTACCCGATTTGGAGGAAGAGGAAATATTTGCTTTAAGTAAGTGTCATAACTGAAAATGTATTTAATTGGAACGTTTTGAATTCATAGGTCCCAATCCTGTAAAGATGTAGTCACCTGCTTAACTTTAAACCCTTGAGTTATCTAATTCATTTACATCTCAGATGAGTTTCGTCTTGGGAGTGAAAGCTGTGAGAAACATCTAAGACTTAAAGCAAACACTCTTGCGCTCTCTCTTTCTAAACAGAAGAAATTCTAAACGCATTTTCTGAATGCATTTAATCTGAGACTGAAAATGAAAACTGGCCACCTGCTCTTTTTTTTTTTTTTTTTTTTTTTTTTTTTTTGGTAAATGCTACCAAATAACAGAAGAAATATGGGAGTTGCCCACCTGCTGTCAAATTGCTTACATTTTTTCTTCTAGCTCTGTTCATTTTATACCTCATGCTACCCCCTAGGAAGAGTGCATGTTGCTAATTTTATGTAAGCATTCCCTGAAACTCAGAATGAGATACAAATATTGTTACAAGGAAACACCAGTTAATGACTGAATGCACTTGTTACTCAACACACACAGAATTTTTAAGATCAGCCTTTCTTTGGGGGAGGGACAGGTAACACAGCTTTCTGGCTGTGTGACTGAAATGAGAGACAACCATATGTTCTTATTAGCCAATTCAGTTTGAGATCCACATTTTTCCTGGGCAAATCAACATAAGTTTTTTAAAGCCTGCAGGTGATAGTTTGAGTACAGGGGGTATCAAATATCTACCGTGTCTATTATGTCTGTAATTTTTTTTTTCTCACTCCCCCTGCCCACTCTGTATATTTATACTGTTGGTCTATAATCTACAGGCAGTGATATTAAATCCCTGGTCAGCACTTTGAGTTACTTTAGGCCTTGCTCCTAATGAAGTCAGTGGTACTGCTCACGTGCTTAACTTAAATACATGCTTAGTCCTACTGACCTTATTAGGAATACACAAAAGTTAAGCACGTGCATAACTATTTGCAGGATTGGGTCCTTGGCCTCTTGTATGATGGGTAAGCTTTAATCTTGGGTTTCCTCAATAGGAAACTGCTTTGAGAAACATGCAAATATATTAATCTTCTCTTATCTTCTTTCTACAGGCTCCTGTAAAGATTGCAGTAATTTTCAAACAACTGAGGGTTCTCATTGAGTCTGTTTTAAAGAAAAAACTTGAAAATCCTAAAATGTCACTTGAAGGTAATTGTATTGCTGTACTATCAACATAAAAAAGTGTGATAAATATACATTGTATATGTACAGTGTGTGTGTATAATTCTTTAAACAAATATACTAATACACTTCATCGTTGCTCAAGAGACCACATTGTAGCCATGGTGTGCCTAATTCAACTCTCATGAGAAACAGAAACCCAAAAGGTCATTACTGAACCTAGGTTTCCTTCATGGCTTCACCCCAAAAATCTGGGGCTATATGTGATTTTCTTTAAAAATGTGTCTGACATAGACTGACTTCTCTACAATCATAACGTTAATGGTAGCAGTAATAGTGGTTAGTTTCCATTTGTCAGGGTGTTCTCTTCTACCCCCATAGCTTGCCACAGCTGTAAGACAATGTGCAATGTACTGATACTTATAGGTAAATAGTGTGGGAGGGATTACATGACAGCCCCAAAAATAAGGGATAAATGGGCATACTCCATGCTTCTAAAACTTGAGAGAAATGTCAAGAAATAAAATCCTAACTGGAGTGAAACATGTTAAAATGTATCTGTGAAAGTCCTCTTCTCTTCTCTTTTTCTCCAGTTCCCTTAGGAAACACTACTGAAATGGCTGCAGGCAATTTATTAGTAAACAATATGCAGTATAACAGTACTTAGTGTGTATAAGGATAATTTCTTATCTGCATATTTGGAGTGTGGGGGGGGAAATGCACTCTGCCTCACTATTGAGTTAGACACAGCCTAGCTTTCCTTGTTAAATTGCCCATCTCTCCCATTTTGTTAAATTTAGGTTTTTTCCCACTAACTTCTGTTTTTTCCTCCCTAGATGACAAGATTTTACACATCATCAAAGAACTGATAAAAACAGAGAATGCCAGCTGAAACTGGAGTTCAGTAACGAACTACAAAGCTTAAAGCTTCAGTAGTGGCAGGAAAACAATTATGCTTAAAGACTTCAGCTAACATATTTCAACATTTAAAATGTGGTTGATACCAGCCATAACTTGGAAATACTGCATGAACTTGACATAGAAGTAATTTTGTAGGTCATTTTTAATTATGAGCATAAATGTATTATGTTTACAATAAATTTTGGTGCCATTTGTTTGAATGTATAAATGATGGTAGTAATTCAGATCTTTTCAACATAAAAATGAACATGACCAATTCATATTTGCTTTGTTTCAGTTTAAGGTATTTATTAGTAGTGTACTAGAAATTCAAGATCAGGTTCTGAATCTGTATGGAATAGCTTTTAACTGCTATACAAAATAGCTTGTCCTGTTTAGATATGTAAAAACTGAAAACAAAACAGATTTTTGTGCATTTGCCAAAACATTACTTCACTGTTTTGTACCTTAAGCTGTAGATTTTATTCCATAGCAGATTTAAGCATTACATTTTAAGAATATTGTCATTTTTCTATATGGCTCACTATGATGAGATGGGAACACAAACTGCAGATCAGTAGTCTTTAGCTTGGGGATTTCATTAGGAATTTGAAATCCTAACATTGTTGGGTCTGAACACAATATTTACAGACAGAGGACTAATGCTGAAGTTTTCTTCATTTAATAAATATTGATTCCTATTTCTAGGGGGTTAATAGTATTTCTTTCCACCTGAGAAAGACAGGGCAAGGAGGAAAACCCACCGTGCTCTTGAAAGATCACAGTATACAAAACAGAACAGAATATGTTGAGCCATCTAACAGACATTCTTTGGTACACCTGTACCCCGATACAATGTTGTCCTTACCGCGTTATAGGTGACACCTCGTTCTATCAAACTTGCTTTGATCCGCTGGAGTGCGCAGCCCCACCCCCCTGAAGCACTGCTTTACTGCGTTCATGTTATATCGGGCCGCATTATAGCAGGTAGAGGTGTAGTAACAGTACAAATTTACAAAGCCACGCTAGAAGAAGCTGCATTTTTTTCTATTAAAGACCACTAAAAAAGGCAAAATGATCAGCCAAGTGTGATTTAGTAAAAATTCTATTAAAAGTAGCCAAATTCTCCTCCCAGCTACGCTTCCCTAGGTTGTGGAAAGGTTATTCGTGTTCTGAGCTCCTAGGGAAGCTGGCTAGTGCTGGTTTTTTGTTTTGTTTGTTTGTTGTTTTTTTCCCTTTCACCACTGTAAAGTGTACTAAGTTGCCTTTTATAAAAATCAATGGCTTATTTAATGTCCCACAATGAAAATATCACTTCTAACCCTTTAAGTTGGAGCCAGAATCATTTTTTTGTTTTCTAGGTGTATTCATACTTTTACTATCAGAGGTTTTTCAAACCTATATGTAGATCACTTTTTATTTAAAGGTGATGTCATGCACAAAAAAATTAAATGTGCAACCCCACTGATAAAAGTAACCATAAACCATTCAGCTTAATCGTTCCTATTGGTTGCTTTGGTGTGTCTTACCTTTACATCTTGTTTTTCCTGTTGAAATGCAAATAAGAAATTGATTTAAGTAGTCCGATTACAGAAAACGTGTCTTCTCCCACACCTGTTTATAATGTGGCATGTTAAATGTAAATCAGTCTTATTTTTAAATGACTAAACTCTAGTGAATGTCTTGGCTAAACAAAAAAACATAAAAATAAGAATGATTTCTGAAGAATAAAAGTTTGCCATTTATGTCTGTAAATGTTGGTGGGATTAAAAATTCCACAGCAGTGAGTGGAGAAGGTCCTCATCCATTGATTTGTTTGCTGTAGTATGTTTTGAGAGAGAAGGTGGATGAGGTAATATCTTTCATTGGACCAACTTATGTTGATGAGAGACAAGCTTGAGAGATTAGAGATTTTCTCCACCTGCATCTGCTTTAAAGTTTGTGTTTCTCAACAGACTTTGGGTTAATAAAATACATTACCTCACCCACTTTATTTCTCTGACATCCTGGGAGGAATACTGCACCAACATTATAGATAAAACATCTGTCGTCACATTTAACCAAGGGTGCAGTCTTTGTATTTTTTTTCAATGGGGCTAGTGAAATTCCTAATAAGGAATCTTATCCATGAAAGCTATTGGAAACTATCTACTAAAAAAGAGGTCAACCTGCTATACGGAAGAGCAGAGGTACAGAAACTACAACTGATTACAGTGACCTTCAGCTCCTATAATGCAGTGTAGCTCAGTTCTGATCCTTCCTCCCTGGGTAGAGAGACAGCCTTTGGGTGATCTTTTGATAAACCTTCTATTTCAGCCGTTCGCAGTAACTTTGATCTACTTAAGGCATTTAGCAGACATAAACTAAGTATAACAAAGGTGGTAATTTCAAACAGAAGTCACTGTGTGGCTCTTTGGAGAATGTATTTTATTGTAAAGGTAGTGCTGTGCTTTGTTCTCCAGGAGAATCGCTGGCCTCATGGCTTGAGGGGGGGGGGCCTACCTCTTCCTCCCCCTCTCCTCGCTGCTTCTGCGCTCATTTGTTGAAGTTATTAATTCACTCCCTAGGGAGCCCTCCTTCTGCGCGCCTTGCCCGGCCCACGGCAGGCGTGGTCAAATCAAATCCTATAATCCGGGTACCGCTGATAGAGCAGCTGCTTGGCACGCAAGCTTTAGTCGTGGCTCTCTAAAGGAAGATGCTGCCGTTTCCCTGCTCTGGCCCATGACTCTACTTGGGGAATAACGCGATCCAGCCGGTGTCAGTAGAAAGTACCGCTGGTGATACGATTTTTTTTCCGGAGATTCGTGTGTCCTGGATATTGCTTCTGTATCGTCTGCAATAGGAAGTAACTGAAATATATGAGATCCCCTCGTGCAAGTTGGCAACAGGCGAACCTGAAAAACGGCCTGAGAGAAAGGTGGTAGGCAGAAGACATTTGCCTTAAATCCCTATATAAAGTAACGTTCTCACGTAATTCCACCACTTCCATTCCCCAGTGTTACAGCATTTAAATGGTTCTCTGGCCAATAAAATATTGAATGAAATAGCCAATGGGTTTTCATCAAAAATGGAGAAAATGTGAAGAAATGTTATTTCTGGTTATTTCAATTATTATAATTCTAACTGATAGTTGATCTCTTTTATATGTATACAAATACGATCTACTGGAAATCTGGAATAAAGATGCTAATTCATACAGAGCAAGACTGGTTGGATTCCCAGCTGTTAAACTCGCAGGAGTCTTTGTTTGTTTGTTGGCATCAATCATTCCCTTCCGAAACAACACAGCAGGAAAAGTCCAACAACTTCAGCCGCTGTGTCTATTTCCCTGCCTGGGCTCGCCACAGCAAGGCGCTGAGGTTTTGCGGAGAGTTACCGATGATACTTTAGATTCCTAAAGCGAAACAAACCCCAGTTCTCGTCACAAATTCATCCCTTCCGTAGCTGCCTGCACACGTGTTACTGCTGGGGCGGGGATTTAATTACTAGAAGGAACGGGTGTTACTTCAGCCCGGGACAGGAAAAAAAATCCTCCATCTCATCTAACTCATCCGATATTTAGCGCTGACCTTGACGACGCATTCTCCAGGCTTGTCTGGAGAGGCCCGATCCTACCAGACCCACGGGCAAAACTCACTGACTTCAGTGGGCGCAGGCCCTCTGTGGTACCGGCAGCTGTATCCCTGTGTCCAGCCGGCTGTACCGTGTTCATTACCCAGAACGGTCCCTCCCATCCTGGCCCCATCGTCAGTGCCACAGCGTGACCAACTCCTTGCCCAGGGGGTTTAGGTGTTTCAATGACGGCGGGTGAGAAGTGCCCTCGCAGGGGCTTTCCCCGACAAGGCTGCGCGCTGACAGAGGCTGGCTCAATACTAGCACCCAGCGGCGCTGCTTGGGGCTCGGCGCTGCTGCTGCTCAGCCTGGTGCCGAAGCTGTAGTGCTGGCTGGGTGGCAGCGCTGCCGTTGCCCCAGCGCCTGGCCCCGCCTCGGCTTGCGGAGCGATGGGCCGGGGCGGCGAGTGGCGCTGGCGGCCGAGCGGGTCTTTAGCCGGGAAAGCTCCGCGGGTGATGTCAGCAGCAGGGGCTGGGCGGCTGCTAAATAGGCGGGCGCCGCGGCAGCCGCCTCACACGGGCCGGGCACCGCCATGGTCACGCACCCGCTGAGCCACGAGCGCCCCGGCCGGCCGCGCAGCCCCCCCAGCAAACGGCGGCGGGCGGCGGGCGCGACCCCCGAGGAGCGGGCTCAGCCCCTCTGCCGCGGCCTCGGCCTCCGGACGCCGGTGAAGAAGAGCAAGTGCCCGAGCTGCCCCGGGGAGCGGCCGCTGCAGGGCGACGCCGCGGGGCTCTGCCACCCCGGCAGCCCCGAGCCCGCCGACCGGCTAGAGCTGCAGGCCTTCCGCGACTACGGGGCCAGCTGGTACCGCTTCCGAAAGGGGCTGGAGAGCAAGTTCCACCCGCGCGAGCCTCTGGCCCAGCAGCCGCAGGTAGGACAGCGCGGGCGGGGGTCGGCACAGCCCGGCCCGGACACCGCACGGGCCCCCGCTACCCGCCCAGCCCGGCCCGGACACCCCCCGGCGCCCCGCACAGCCCGGCCCGCACANACCCGCCCAGCCCGGCCCGGACACCCCCCGGCGCCCCGCACAGCCCGGCCCGCACACCCAAAGGGCCCCCACCGGCCCGGACATCCCACGGGCCACCGCGCTCCGCAAAGCCCGGCCCCGACATCCCACGGGCCCCCGCGCCCTCACAGCCCGGCCCGCACACCCCACGGGCCCCCGCGCCCCGCACAGCCCGGCCCGGACACCCCCCGGCGCCCCGCACAGCCCGGCCCGGACACCCAAAGGGCCCCCACCGGCCCGGACATCCCACGGGCCACCGCGCCCCGCACAGCCCGGCCCGGATACCCCACGGACTGTGCTCTCCTCTCCATAGAGCACTGTCTGAAGCACGCCGGTCTTGTGCATTCATGCTGTGTGCTGACTCTCCATAGACACGCCCAGGCCATATCACGGCACACACAACCCCCTCGCCGTCACTCTCTGTCTCCGCTGCACACATGGACACTCTCACTGACACCCAGGCATCGCCTCTCTCTCCATGCACTGTCCGCACCCTCAAGCTGTATATTATGTGCACGGGAATCCCTTTCTGTACCATATGCATGTCCCCGCCTCTCGCTCTGGACGCAGCATCGAGTCCTGCTGCACCCTGGACACGCTCCTGTGGCGCTGCTCCGTCCCGTGTGCCTGCTCTTTCCAGTCTCCCGCCTTCATCTCACCACAGTGCGGGCACATTCCTGTCAGTGTCCCCGGGAGCCTGTGCCCATTACTCGCACGCGCTCTCGCCGAACTCTGCACACGCATCACTGTTTAGCCTGTACAATAAAGACACGTCCAGGCTACGCTGGGTTTTGCATACGTCCCTCTCCCTGGCTCTGCATGTGCCCAGATCCTTATCCTGACTAAACATTCGGGCTATGGCAGTACAATGAAGTGCCCTGCTTGTGGCCACTGGGAGTAAGTAACGCCTTATATCACTGTCTGGCTACTTGAAATCGTTCAGCGTTACGGCGTAGCTGTCCGGACAGTATCTAGGGAAATTTTAGCCTAGTCTGTGGCAATTCCCAGTTTGCAGACGTGTCATGTGGCTTACTGAGCTCTTCTCTCTCTTGCAGGTGACGGCGGAGGCCCGGTGTAAGTTGATCAGCTGGCTGATCCCTGTGCACCGGCACTTCGGCTTCTCCTTCGAGTCCCTGTGCCTGGCAGTGAATACCCTGGACCGATTCCTCACCACCACCCCAGTGGCTGCCGACTGCTTCCAGCTGCTGGGAGTCACTTCCCTCTTCATCGCGTGCAAACAGGTACTAGGCCTGAGACGCGGGCGGCGGGGGCCCCTTTGGGTGCACATGACGGGAACGTCAGGCACCGTCGGGGAAGAGAGAATGAGCGGAGGACAAACGCTTCTCTCGTCCTAACTCTAGAGGTGAACTGAGCTCTGTGAACAACAAGGCTGATGCCACACGAGATCTCTGGGGAAACCGCTCAGGCACGTAACCCTGCTCGAGTCGCGCAAGTTCCTCTGCTTTTTAAAGAAGGTTTCACGCCCACCGCGCTGGGTTTGTATCATTTCACTACGCTCTGCACTGCGCTTAGGCAGTGGCAGTTTAGCTCTCTGATGCTGTGGCCTGCCTGCAGCTGATGCACTGCAGGGCGTGCGAATGCAGGGCCGGCCTCGTGCTCCGAGCTGCCTTCTGCCCTGTTTGGAGCGCGGGCGAGCGGGTTGCTCTCTGCCTATGTAGCAATGCTGTATTTGTTTCTTGGGCTCTGCTTGCACTGCAGTGATGTTTCTGCTGGCGTGTCTTGCAGGTGGAAGTGCATCCGCCCAGAGTGAAGCAGCTCCTAGCCCTTTGCTGCGACGTCTTCTCCCGTCAGCAGCTCTGCAATCTGGAATGCATCATCCTAAACAAACTACACTTCAACCTGGGGGCACCGACCATCAACTTCTTCTTGGAGCACTTCACCCACCTGCGTGTGGAGTCCTGCCAGGCAGATACCAAGGAGGCAAACAATGCCAAAGCTCTGGCCAAAGGGATGGCCGAACTTAGCATGGCCGACTATGCTTTTAACAAATATCCCCCCTCCCTTCTGGCCATTTGCTCCCTGGGACTGGCAGACCAGATGTTGCACCACCAAAATCCACTGGACTTGCATATAAGTGGCTACCCGGAGGAGGTTTTACAGGACTGCACGGACAAACTGCATTTACTGGTGTCTTTAAACGGAGATTCTTTACCGCATGTACTACCCCCTGGATATTTTTGAAAAGTGCTTGCAGCTGGGAAGTTAAGCTAACTGGACCAATACACTTGAAACCCTCTTATGGCATCCAAAGCATCTGTGAATTTTAAGAGCAATTTGGTTCCTTTTCATCAATGCATTGTATTTTTAAAACTAATAATTGCTATACCTCTAAAGATAACAGTATTGGCCTTATTCTCTTACTTAATTGACTAATCAATGTATTATATTTGTATTTATTTGAACTCTACAGTGTTGGTTTAGAGTTTTGATAGATGACAAAAATTAAATCACATTTTGCACATTTAATTACTGTATGTTAATTGCACTGACAGATTTTATATATCTACATTCCATGTGTAAATAGTGTATATAATCCAAGTACTGTACAGTTTATTTATTTAGAAAATGGTTCACTAAGCACACTAAGTTCACTAACAGAAGCCACAGGAAGAATAAAAGAACGGTATAAGCATTTCTTAATAAACTTTTTGTCACTGATCAATGATGGTCTATTTCCTTGCAATTTTGTACATATTCCACAGAGGAAATTCATTGCTAAAGAATTAACAACTATGACAGGTCTTAAAAAATACCAACCAGTAGAAAATAATCGTGCATTATTGTATTATTTTCCATTAAAATACATTTGCATCATCTTGCTTGTATTCTGCATCTGAAAAAATAGATGACGTAGCACAATGAGCCCCATTCTCACCCACCACAAGTACCCTTCACAGGGGTACTATTCCCCCTTTTTCCCTGGGCAGTGCAAGTCCATAATATGGGAGCACAAAGTATCCCTGACTCTTATTGCCTGGGTGCATCCAGTTCCAGGTGTGCTAGGGGCACTTTCTGGCTGAGGGTACCGATTCAGCAGCCTCTCACTGCCATAGGTCCATTGGGGAGAAATGGCTCACTTCTGGCTTCACAAATATTGTGAAGAGAACAGCACGATGTGGACAGTATTAATGACACTGCCATCTAAACGGGTTTGTAGACATCTCCAATGGGCTTTCAATCTGCCAAAAGCACATTCAACAATCATTCTATACTGTCTGGGAATGTAATTAAACAGTCTTTTGTCAGGGCCTCTGAAATCATGGTACTGTTTGATAAGCTAAGACAAAGGGAGAAATGCAGGGTTCCCAAGAATAATGGTGGGGATAGAAACTCCATTTATGACAATGTCATTTGGTGGGACTAGTGTCCCAGCCTGTCCATGGATGTAGACGCCCAATCAGCAAAAAATAATTGCATTGTGAATTTTTTCAGTGCATCTCACACTGACAGTCATAAATTGACCTCTGTGGTCCACAAGGGCTTATATAACAATTATTACCCTTTGTGCTTTAGGTACTTATGTGTTCCTTGAGGAGGGCAAACTATGGGCACCTGAGTCCCATCAAGGGCCCTGGTGCAGTTTGGAAACCACATTCTCTGACAGCCAGCAATTACTTTAGGAATATCTTTTATGCCCACCACCTTGGGGTAAACCTCTGGTCTGATTGCCTCAGAAACATCTGCCACCATTTTACCCATTGTCGACTTCCCCACACAAAACTGGTTGGCAGTGGACCTGTAGCAGTCTGGGGCAGCAACAGCAACCTGCTTCAGGACAGGCAAGGCACGTGTATCTTACACTGGAGGGTTGGGACATGCTGATCACAAAGCTCCCGAAATGTAGCTTTCTTCATGAAAAAGTTCTAGATCCACTGTTGGTCATCCCAGGTCTGCATGACTATGTGATCCCACCAATCTGTGCATGTGGCCCTGCATCAGAAGCACCAGTCTGTGTGGGGTGGGGTAGGGGCATCAGCAGCTCTACTGAGTGTCATAAGCAGCATCAGCCACTTCAAGTCTATCATGCCTGTATTCTCCTCCTCCAGCTCCATTATAAGCTCTGTCAGGTGCCTTAGGTCTGGTCTATACTACCCGCCTGAATCGGCGGGTAGAAATCGACCTCTCGGGGATCCGAATCGGCGCTCTAACTCCACCAGCGGAGGTGGTAGTAAGCACCGCCGACAAAAAGCGGCAGAAGTCGATTTTGCCGCCGTCCTCACAACGGGGTAAGTCGGCTGCAATACGTCGAATTCAGCTACGCTATTCACGTAGCTGAATTTGCGTATCTTAAATCGACTCCCCGCTGTAGTGTAGATGTACCCTTAGGTGGGTCAGAAAACACCGCCGAAATGTCCACCAGCACTCATGGAAGCTCTGCCCATTTCCTGACACAGGAGGGAAAGCGCTGCGCAAGCAAAAGAAGTTCTTGAAAAGGTGCCTCCTCCGTGTCACTGGCTCCGGTCGCTGGGAGTACGCAGACCAAAATGATGCCTTGGCAGGCTGTGTTGGTGAGTGTTCAAACTTCTGGAAACCTGCAGCGTGGACAGTCAAGTTTTCCCACAGTGCACCACAGTCAAAGCGCTAGAGTGGCCACATTGCACAAAGGAGTCTGTGCTATGGCTGGTTTGACTCAAGTCTTTGTGCTACAGTGTGCATAATAGAGCCCCAGGTTCAAACCCCGGGGTTAGGAAAATCTTAATTTAGAGTTAACAATCAGTATGGATGCTCAAGCTCTGTGTTCTGTAACCCATGGTCAGCTGACTCATGTCCCACTAAACCTGGGCTTACATTGCAGTGTAGACATCATTGTTTCTCCTTCTTTATTCTGTTATCAACCTAGTTTTAAAAAAAGTTTTTGATCGGTCCTGATCCTAAAAGGTAATGAATGTACTAAGGCATAAATGGACAAAAACAGGGCCAAGTAAAGTCAACCCTATAGCTTGATTTGGAAATGCAGTCCTGCAGATACAGTTTTAGATAAGGACCAAAATGCTTCCAGGAGGGATCCAAATGTTTCAGTCTCTTAAGGCACCCTTACCTGAGTCACTTGTAATGTTAGGAGACTAGAAAGCCTACCTGTGTAGAGAGTGAAATGCATTTAAATGTGTCACAGTCATTTAAAAATGTATATTGACACCACCCAAACAGGCCTGTTTGCATTTATTTCTCACTGTAATGTATAGTAAACCGCAAGTAACAGATGGTTTGAAAAAACTCACTGCCTGCTTTTTGCTAGGGTCCTCTCCTATTTTGTAGGTCATTGTGGAGGGCACTAGTTATTCATTATTATTATTTATTTATATTACCATATGGTCTAAGAATCTCTGTCATGGACCAGAACCCCATTGTGCTAGGCCCTGTACAAACACAGTTGCTACCCGTCTTCTCTTTAAAGTATGAGCCACCCGCTAGCTGGTCCAGGTTGTGCATTTTAAAGGACATCATATCCTAGCCATCATTACAGTTAGTTGTGTTGATCTCTTTGTACACAGGAGTATTAATGAAGTTTGTGCTTCAGAAAACACTGTCTTTTTCAGATACTGGTGATTATGTGTAGCACAGCACTCTGCAGACCGGAAAAAACAGACAGGTGGATACAATCTAGATGAGGGGGATATTGCAAAGAATAAAAGACAAGGGGCCTTGGATTTAAAATTCCTCTGGACCACGCACTAGACAATGTAATATAGGGAGGTATCCTGTTTTGGTAGAGGGATAGTTTGGAGGATCTAACGCGGTTTCACCTCTGATGTCCATGATTCTAGGGGAGTTACATATTTCCCCCCCTTTTTGTCAGTCATGTTTTTAATACCTGCACTTATTGAATGATAGTGTCCTGCATGGGAAGGTCTTTAGCTATGGCCCAGGTGAGTTCTTCTCTCGCCCATCACCGTGCTGTGTGAGCCCCTACCCTGTGACTCCCCAGCTCTTTGCTGTGCGCCCCGTCAGATCCCTGGCACGCTGGAGCCAGAGAGTCCAGCCGAGCAGATTCTGGTTCGGGGCTGGGCGTAAGCCCGCTGGATACGGCCCTGTCCCGGCGCCAATGTGCGCTGCAAGGGCGCAATGCTGCCGCTGCTGCAGGACCCAGGCGATGCCCTGTTGCCAGGTTGCCTGTTAGCGCCTCTGCAGGGCGCAGATTGTGCCAAGGCGAAGGCGCCACCTCTGGCGCTCACTCCGCAGCCAGCCCCGCCCCCGTTCTCCATTCACCCCCCTCTCCGCTCCCCCTGGACCCGCTGCCCTGGAGACCGGTCGGGGCCCCTCCAACGGTGTCAAAACCAGCCCCGTAACGGCCATGTGCAGCCTCTGGGCCGGTCGCTGGACGGGTTTGCCTGCAAAGAGCGGGTCGGAGAGAGCCGCGCGCGGGGAGAGCCACGGGGTCCCAAAAGCCAGAGCTAAGCTAAGGCCCCGGGTCCAGCCTGCGCCATGCAGAACCGCAGCGGCAGGAAAGCCTTTGACAGCATCTGTCCCAACAGGGTGCGAGATCTGTGCAGCCGGCTAGGCAAGAAGCCAGCCAAGCTCGAGAGGAAGGTGCGTTTGGGAGACAGTCCCGCGCCGCGGAAGAGCTTTGCCAGCACCACTCCAGTGGCAGTTTACAGAGACCAGCCTCCCGACACTGTAGAGCTAGGTGAGTTGTGGTGAATGCGAAACCCCTTCCCCGCTTTGTGTGAAAGCAGGAGTCCCCGGGCTTGTTCCTAGCCTCTTCTGGCCACCCGTCTGGGCAAGGACCAGGGCAAGAGCGGAAAGTGGGTGTCAAAGGGGCTGCTGCGCTGTCCTGCACCTGTCGCCTCCAACGAACATTTGTTGTAAATGTCTGTTTCTCTCCCCCCCAGCACTTGCCACCTACAATGAGCATTGTTGTAAATGTCTGTTTCTCTCCCCCCCAGCACTTGCCACCTACAATGAGCATTGTTGTAAATGTCTGTTTCTCTTCCCCCCCAGCACTTGCCACTATCGACTGGCAAGATTTAGCAGACTGCACCTCGGTCTTTCAGCAGGAGACTTCTAGTGTTGCAGCTGCCCCGCAGGTAACTGAGGCCGAATTGACACCCCCTCACCTCCCCGGACCCCCCCCCCCCCCCCTAGGCAGCCTCTGAACATCCCCCAGTTTAATTCAAATGAATTTGTTCCTCAACTTAATCTGGCGCACGGGCGTTCGCAAAGGAAGAGGAGGCATTTCCACGCACGTTTGAGCCACTTCTCTTACCTCCTCCCTCTAAGGCAAGCTGCGGTTAACAGCCTTTAAATGAACGGGCAGGTAGCTAGGATGGCTACTTGCTATATCCAATCCGCTCAGAAATAGTGATGGGTGGGGTTTGTAAACTTCAGCTTCTTTAGAAAAGATCAAGGCATTCTGGTAGCTATCAGTGCAAGCGGTGGACGAGTCTCTGAATATATTGAAGTGCTTACCCTTTAATAGAGCTCCCTTAGGCAATTCTCCTGCTGACTTCTGGGGCAGTTCATAAGGGTTAAGACGTAGCCATCTTCCCAAAGCACCCCAAGGAGTCCTTGATTCCCTGGCTGCTGCAAAGGGAGGGGAGCTGTTTAATAAGCTCGCTGTGTATTTCGTTTGGAAGTATCACCTACAGGTCAGTCATGCCCTGAACAGCAGGCTCTGCACGTAAAACAAGGCGAGCCTATGGACAAGCAAACAGGGACCAAGCGACCTTCGCTTTGCAAATCCGGAGTCAGACAGGACCATCTTCCCCCTGGTTCCAGCTCGGAACAGGTGTTGATGGTTCCACCCCTTCATTGGATGCCGCCGGCTTCAAGCTGAGTGTTGGCTCAGCTTCATCCCCCTGCTCTCCCATCTGTCCCACCCTCTCTCGTTGTCGCAGATGGGTTGATTTAGGGACGACGAGCAGCTCTAGTCTGTATGGCGAAGACGGAGGACCCAGTGCGGGAATTGGAGAAGGGGGCACTCAGTGCCTGTGTTCTGGAAACACCTAGGTACTAAAGACAGACATTGGTCTCTTTCTTACTCATCCTGGTGCTAACATGGAGCATACTCCAAAGCCTGTTGCAATCAGTGGAAATATTCCCAATGACATCAGTGAGCTTTGGATCTGGCCCATACAGACCCTCCAGCGAGTAAAGCAGAAACCTCTAACACAGAGGTTCTCAAACTTCATTGCATGGTGATCCCCTTCTGACAACAAAAATTTACTACAACCCAGGAGGGGGGCCTGAAGACGGAGCCCCCCTGAGCCCCGCTGCCCTGGGGGTGTGTGCAAAGCTGAAGCCCAAGGGCTCCTGCCCTGGGTGGGGGGCATGTGACCTTAGCCCTGGGCGGTGGAGCTTGGGCTTGGGCTTCAGACTTGCTGGGGCCCAGGGCCAACACCAACCTTGGCAACCCTATTAAAATGGGGTCACGACCCACAGGTTGAGAACCGCTGCTCTAACAGAAATGAACCGCCTTGGTTTCAAAAGGGTCAGAAATCAGCCACTCCTGAGGCTGAGGCTGAGACTCTTCCTGAAATGGGATAAGAAATGTGTAAATCAGAATAAATACCGCCTAGCATTTTGGAAGCAATCCACAGACTGGGTAGGTGGAGGGCTAGTAGGGACCTCTGCTCTCCATTGTTTATTCCAAGCCATTTAGCCCTGCTAGTTTATGCCACCATCTCTTTCCTCACATGATTGTCCTGCAGGGAGGGCGGGGAGGACCTGTCTCTTGCAATGTTTGTACCACTCCTAGCACAGTGGGGATTTGATTGTGATTGGGGTCTCTGGATGCTATTGTAATAATATATTCATAGCTAGCTCTTCTAGGGGACTTTTCATCAGTAGAGCTCAAAGTGTGTTACAAAGGATGTCAGTATCATTACCCCCATTGTACAGATGGGGAAACTGAGGCACAGTGCAGGGAAATGACTTGCCCAAGGTCACCCAGCAGGCCAATAGCAAAGCAAGGAATAGAACCTAGGTCTCCTGAGTCCCAGTCCAGTGCTCTATCTACTAGCCACTAATAAAATGAATGAAAAATCCTACAATACTGTTTCAAAGCTCCCTGCATTAGATACACCATTTGAAAAGTTTTGCAGCACTCTCTTTTTTTCAAGCTGTGCTGAATTACAGAGGCTGTGTGAATAGGCATTTAGCTGAATAGTGCTTTGCCCCTTTACTTGTCAAAACACTCCATTTGGGGGGATTGAAATGAAGATAAAATTACTGGGGTTCACTCCAAAAGTGTGGGAGATCAGAAAAAGATAACTCTGGTACAAATGTAGGAAAGGGGGTTATTGACAGAAGTGCTTGCTCACTGAGAGAGTGAGTGGTGCTGTAGTTATAGTTCAGGACCACTAGGAGTAAGGCGATCTGAGTTCTAGTCTGTCATTCCCAACTGTGACAAACATCTCTTTGCAGGTCACTTACCCTCACTGAGCTTCAATTCCCCCATCTGTAAAATGGGCACAATTTCTGTCCAAGGTCTCTCCATCTCTCCCTCCTTATGTTGCTCTCTTGAGTGAGGTTATTCTTTATTGTGTCTCTTGCGTGAACGGGGCTATTCTGCAGCCGTCATTGTTGGGGCAAGGCTTGCTGAAAGAGAGACACTTTTGCACTGCACCTTAAAAGTGACATATATTGCTTTCATCCTGATCTCCATTCTTAAGGAGGGTCTCCTGCGACAAGAGTCTTGTCCCTAGGTCATGTCTTGCTATGTATTTATGATACACCCAATGACTTTGGTATCCAGACCAATAAAGCTAGGCGCAGAGCTTCATTAATAGCAGCATCCCTGTTGATCACAGTTGATGGGTGATGGAAAAGGAGATGGTTTCTAAGATAGCTAGACCCAACCCCATTCAGGCCTTGAAAGATTAGGATAAGGACCTTTACCTGGATCTAGAATCTGAGAATGAGAGCAGAGTGGTATCTCCTGGTTGCTCTGTCTTAGCTAGGAGTCTGGCTGCTGCATGTTTAAAAGATGAATACATACGATCTGAAATAGAAACGGGAAATATATATATGAAAGACACATATACAGCTAGCTGTGTCCTCTGCAATACCAGCTGAATCTGCGCGGGAGGATGCCAGAGAACACAGGCGGAGCTTTTGTTGTGTCTGGAACTTTATGTTGTGTAGTGGAGCAGACAAATAGATGACAGAATGTAGCAAGAAGACATTTTAAAAAGGTAACCGTGCACATTTTTTTTGCACAATTTTCTTTCCCCTTGGTGTAGTCAATACCTGCGTGAAACTGCACACGAGCTAAGTTCATATTTTAAAGGACTGTTATTTGACAGGATGCTCTTTGTCCATACCGTGCTTTTGGCCACGATCACAGATGTACTGTTCATACAGAATGCTATATGGGTGCACAAGAAAAGTGTATTTTCTTCCATCCAGCCAAAATCGAGAGAGAGAGAGAGAGAGAGAGCGAGAAAGAGATTGGAAGAGAGGAGAGGAACTGTGCAGGAATAAAGCGATCCGCAGGAAGGCAAGAGGTTCTCTGTGAACAGACACCTGCCTAGGCGCACAGTATCTGAGAGCGAGGTGTGGGAGAAATGCTGTTGTAGCACAAGTGCTCAGGTTAATCGTTCACCGACTCTGGAGGAATGGGCAGGCTGGACGAACATGGTTGGCTCGTGTTGCTAACCAATGAGAATAGAATAAGCAGCCTATATGGGGGCCCCAGGGCAGGCAGGCTGCAGCCCAACGCGTGCCATCATGGTTAACGGATCAGAGATTGCTCTTTTCTTCAATTACTAGTCACCTGCCACATTTACCTTTATACTGGTAGAGGCACAAAGTGCTGCGCATCAGCTATTACACTGACCATGGCAGTACAAGCTTGCCCTTTCCAGTGTCCAGCTTGGGGACTAGAGTTCCAGGTATGTGAGTGTGAACACAACAGAGTGTGTGAACACCGACAAGCAAATCGAAGCAGCGCTGGAGACCCGTCCTTAGTATGTGGGCAGATTTGATTGACGAATCTGAATGCACTGATTAACTTGTATGTTTCCTTTACATGTTTCAGAGCCACTGCTTGCAACCTGAACCCGAGTTCGACTTCCAGGAGTTCAGAGATGCTGTCGATAGTTTTATATGTGGCAAGTACTTTTCTTATTGAATGTTAACATCACTATTCATACAGAGCACCGGCTTCCTTTGGTCCCCTAGCTTCATACATTGCATTTTGGTCCCCTCACATGCTTTTGTCTTTTTGGGTACCAGTTTAATTTGCTAACAGTTTAGTCATTGGACATTACATAACTGAATGCACCAATGTAGCATTCGTTAAGAAAAGTTTGCACTGACATATTGATTTTTTTAAAATATTGTCCGACCCCAAGGAAATGCAAACGAAATATGTGTGTTTGGTACATACCAATGCTGTGGTACGTTAGTAGGGTGTCCAGACTTACACGACTGAATTAAACACCAGTTCAGATATTTACGATTTTTCCGCGTAAAGAGATATGATCTCACTCTTGTGATTTCCTCCATAGACCCATCCTCCTTAATGCCCCCTCCACTGGACACTGAGGATTTCACTTTCCCTCTCGGCGACGGATCAGCCTTTAGCCCTTGTATTCAACCGTCACAAAACAATCTTCTTCCGCACATGAACTTGCAAAACTCCGCGGAACAGTACTGGAAAGATGTGGCAGACCAAAACCAGAAAGCGTTAGGGGATGCACTGGTGGAAAACAATCAGGTATGAAGGTAGAACGAATGCTCCTAAAATCATCCTGATCAGATATTGCAGAGATTACTCAGACGGGGTTGTCTACATTTTATATTCCTTCCAAATTACCTGGTCCTGGCTTGATAGCTGAGTGATTGCAAGTGTCACATATTGCGCCCCACTTGCTAGCTTTGTTGGGCAAAGTCGTCTTCTGAACGGTCCCTGGTTACTAATCAATACTATTTGCAAAGGTAAAGAGGCTAAATCGGTTTGCGTACGGTGTGTGCACACTACAGCGCCCGTGCACGCGTGTGAGCTGTAACCTGACTTTCTACGGTAGAGGAAATGTTTGATTTCAAACTAACACCTTGTCGTTCAACAGCTTCACGTGACATTAACCCAAAAGCAGGAAGAGATCACTTCCCTGAAGGAAAGAAACGTGCAGCTGAAGGAGCTAGCCAGCCAGGCGAAGCAGCTGGCCTGTGTGCTCGATGTAAGTGCTCCGGTTTCCTCCTGGTTTCTTTTCCAAAGCATTACTCACTATCCTCAGGGTATAAAAGTGAGCGATAATGGCAGAGATTCCTTTCACTGCACGAGGCTTGCAGCCCGGAGACCCCCAGGGGGCGCCCTTAGGCCAGAAACGCGGAGCCGAAGCCAAAGCTAAGCTCCCACGCGGGTATATTACAACTCCCCGGCCCACGCGATGCGCTCAGTGGGAGCCACGGCGATCGGTTTAAAGCAACCTGTTGCATTTTGTTTTACCCACAGAAACTGATGATCCACCAGCCCAAGGAGGGGGGCGACGCTTTCCTTCCCAGGAGCTCAGCTAAGAGAAGCCTGGAGCAGCTGTACGTGGCCAGGCAGGAGGACTGCGCAGAAGTGGATGAAATCCTGAGGGAAATATCAGACACCTGTAACGCGGCGCTGCAGACTATTGATGAGAACCGAGAGGCGAAGCGCCCTCGGCTGCAGGCGGAGGCAACACGAACTCCGGACAGCCAGAGCCAGGCTATTAACATGTACGGGGCGTTCAGCGGACTGCAGACTTGCAGCAGTCGCAGCTCGGTGGATCTGAGTAACAGCGAGCTGGAGGAAGGCGTGTCTTTCAGGACCTCCATCACAGATCACTGCACGATCCGGACACTAGCTTTCCCCCAAGGAAATGCTTTCACTATCAGGACAGCCACCGGGGGCTACAAGTTTAGATGGGTTCCCAGCTGAGCCAGGAAACGATCAACTAACTACACTGGCCAAGGTCTCCAATGAAAACTTCGCACTGCCTGCATTGGAACTTAGCACTGTTCCGCCTACCCTAGTCCCTAGAGGTGACTTCCACTTTGTCTGTAGCAGAAACTGGAAGCGATTTTTTTTAAAGGAAAAGATGCATTTACCACAATAGAGCTGTGGAGTGTTTTTTCCTTTGAAGCCATTGTTGTGACCCTTCCAACTTTTGAGCAGGTTTAGAGAGATTCTTAAAGGGACACTGCCCATTTGGATTTTTTTAAAAACTCCGTAAATAGTGTGTGTGCCTTGAAACTTTTAAAAAATTAATTGAAATGTGAATAAGGGGTTCTCTGCTCCCCTGTTGGTGTTTACGAGGGTCCTTTCAGCAACTAACTAACTACACAGGGGAAACAGCAAAACTGACTGTACACACTAGTCAAATACACACCCCAAACGAACTGGAAAAAAATTGCCTCAGCAACTTCCTTCAGTTATAGTGATCGTGGGTATTGTAACTAGAGCAGGTCGAACATTTTCAGACAGAAATGTGACTTGCAAGTTGTTAGTGTCCCTTCACAGACAATTATTTATTATCGGTAATATTACTGTTGTTGAGATATCTTTGAAAGAAATATGTTGCCTGGTTTCTTTCACAGCAATTTTGTTAGAACGAATGTGAGGTTATAAAATAGTGATTTTAGATAGCATCTTTGGAAATGCACACACTATCTGAAGTATATTAAGCATACTACACTTTATTATTACTGGCATTTTAAATCCGGGAAGTTTACAAGATCACATATAGACACTGACTTGTATACAACTGTACATGTATTTTACAGCTACTGTGAGCACTAAATGGTTTTGTACATTAAATTACAATGGATTTTTAAAAATAATTGCAAGTAAACATTGTTTTGCATCAGGCATATTCATTTACTTGGGTTTGTGCAAAAATAACAGTGTGTTCAATAACAGTAGAAGAAGAATATCTTTCTTACTGGAACTTGTTCTGATAAAGCAGACAGCCTTAGGAAAAAGAGACGCTGCCTGTTAACATGCAATAGAATTCTATCTGGTTCTTCTAAAGAGAAGTGCAAATAGCAATTTCAAAGGTTTGAACTGATACATTTAAATTGTAGCTACCAGTTCAAAGTTGTGTGGTTAGCTTGTGAACCAAATAACATTCCAATTAATATGTCATATAAGAAGTTTCCATTTCTATGGTACATAAGAGAATGAAGATCACAATCAGGGACTCCTTTGCACATCCACTGGTCCCTGCCCAGCATGGCTTAGCTGAGATTTTAAAGGCTCAAAGTCAAGGACTTCTCAGTTAAGGTTACAGTATCTGCCTGTTGCACAGGGCCATGCACACCAACAGAACTTTATAAATACATAGCATGATGATGAAGGTGTGACTTGCTGACAGTACAGTTTCCTGTGAGCAATGCTTCATCTGATCTGAGTGGCAGGCTGCTTGGTAAAGGTGCTATCTTGCATCCACCAGAGACTGGTGGTCTTTGCAAACCACACCGTTATCCTAAAAATTAGAGTAGATATGGTCTCCTGCATTTAATGCAAATGAATCACAAATGTGACCCTAGGATGGTTAATCACATTTTGGGCACTGTGATTTTTTTCAGGCACCTCTAGAACTATGAGGGCTCAGTGCTGGCACAATTCCAATCTGGTTCCCTCCTCAACGGAAGCACATTGCCATCTGAACTGAAATGCCTGGGAACAGTGATGGCTCTGCTTTGGGCAACAGAGGCAGAATCTGCTGCATCTGTTTTCAGTGTGTTTAGACATCACTGTTACCATAATTCTGTAGAGAATACATTGATAAAACACACCAAATTGCATCAAAACCTCCAGCCTCCCCCCTCCAAGTTTTTATTAAAATAAACACAAAGCTTACCAGGTAAATACATAATTTCATACTCAATATTTATTCCTAAAATATAAGAAGGTCCAAATGAAAAGCTTTTAGTTCTATAAATAAGACACAACAATATAATAATCCACTCCCCAGACTACAAGCTAGTGATGTTTACTGCTCTTTTGAATTGGCCCAGAAATACCAATATTCTTTTACTCACTTATTTTGTTTTTTTTTTAATACTTGTTACAGAGTTTCCATCAAAACAGTCCAAATGTGATGAGGTGGCTGGGCAGATGTGCAGGTCTTTTAAGCATTGTCAATATATTGAATTCAACGGTCTTGTCTTCCATGACTTTATTTCCACCTGCTCCTACCATTCTGATACAGTGCACTGGGACACCGTCTTCTCATACAGGTTTAAAACTAGAAGTGTAGGTGTTCAACTGGAAATACTAGAAGAGAAGGCAGGGACTCAACTCCTTTTCGTCAGCTCCTCTGTTTTGGGCTCAATCTAGTAATTTTCTATTTGGGATCAGCCATGCTGTCTGTCTAATGGAAAAGTTCCCCAGCTCTCTGAATCATTTTTCCATTTTGTCCTTCTGGTGGCTCCAGGTCTTTGCGATTAATTAGATCAAGCCAGATTCCCACTAAGATTATGACAGTAGCATCATCAGGCTCTGATTTTCTGGTGTGGCTGAGGGGCACTTGATACAAATTTACAGGGGTATGTGTTTGCAAAGGAACCTGAAAGCCACCTTTCTGCCTTCTGCTCCCATACAAGGATTATCCAGGAACTGGGCCAGTCCCTAGCACAAATGAGAACTGCTTGAGAGCAATTCTCATCTATACCAGCTGCCAGCAGCCCTCCATGCCTATTCTGGCAGCCCATGACTGTTGAGGCATCAGGGAACCAACCCACCAGCACCTGGATGTGGGGTGGGGGTGCTTGAGAAGTCACTACATTGGGCCTACATCATAAAGGATACCTATATATGTTGGGAATTCTCCTGCGTCTAAGCAGATTGGCCTTTGGGCTGTGCTGGTGCACAGGGCAGGATCTAGTCCATAATGCCCCTGAGAGTTGCATCCAGAGTCACTGAGAAGTAGATGTGTCTACTTTCCTTTTTACATTAACCAACCATCAGGCTGACGGTGACTGCAGAGGAATTTTTGAACTTCTGTAATGTGTGTTAGGTATTATATCTTTCTCAGTGTGCCCCTCTGTCAGAAGTTTATTATGAATGCATCGGGAAGTAGCTTCATCTTTTTCATTTTATTTTTGTTGTTTGAGCAAAAGAGTATCTTGTCCTACTTTTGCATGTGGATTTCAATGCACTTTGCATGTGGATGTCAATTTTATTTTGCATGTCAGTGTGGATTTTTCAGTTTTTTCCTTTAAAATTGCCCTGTTTATTCACCTGAAATATCAAATGAATTTACATCAACCTGGAGGAGTAAACCCAGGGTGAAATGCTCCACTCCTTTGTTTGGATTCTTCATTTTGTGCTACACTGAAAATGATAGCATAAGCCCAGTGGCCTGAAGGCCCACAGAATTGGGAGCTCACTATTGTCACCCATTGATGAAATGGGAGAAGAAAGAGCAGCTCAGAGCTACTTAAGATTTGCAGATGGGGAGGGGCTCCATTGGCAAGGGAGAGTTATGGGAAATACAAATTACACACTTACCCAAGGTTCCTTCCCCTGCATCAGCCTCGCCTATTGGGACTGAGTGGACTGCGGTGGAATCTCAAAGAGGTCCTGGCTCGTAGCATATATGAATCCCCCTCCAGTCACATGTCCTCCATTCTCTTCCTCCATCTCCTGGGTCTCACTGTTCATGCCAGGGGCCTGTGGCTTGGGCTGTTTGGAGCAGGGCCGGCTCCAGGCACCAGTGCAGCAAGCAGGTGCTTGGGGCAGCCAACAGAGACGGGTGGCACGTCCGGGTCTTCGGTGGCAATTTGGCAGCGGGGCCCTCAGTCCCTCTCGAAGGGAAGGACCTGCCGCTGAATTGCTGCTGAAGAGTAAAGCGGCGGCGGTAGAGCAGTCACTGGAGTGCCACTGATAATGTTTTTTTTCGTTTTCCTTTTTTTTTTTTTTTGGTGCTTGGGGCGGCAAAAACGCTGGAGCCAGCCCTGCTTTGGAGGTATCCATGGTGGTGTGCAGAGTGGTGGTGGGGTCTTAACCAAGTATGCCAGGCAGATCTTTGTAGAAAGGGCATGTCTGCAGCTTGGCACCAGATCAACTGTTGGGCTACCTGGCCTACAATATGCTTTCATGCGCCAATTCTGCTGGTCCTGGTTGTATCCCTTCTCCTGCATCGCCCGTGCAATGTGCTTATAGACATCGATGTTTCTATGGCTGCTCCATAGCTGTGCTTGCACAGTCCCTTCTCCACACTGGCCCAGGAGATCTAAGATCTGGTGCAACATGTCTGGAGCATGTAGCTGGGGCGGTCAGCTGACAGTTGCACACAACAATGGAGAGCTGATAGGTGTGCTCGCCCTGCTGGACAATCAGGAAAAGGAATTTAAAAAACCAGCAGGGTATTAAAGGACAGGGGAACCATCTGGTCTCCACGACCCCTGGGCAGTAGAGTTCACAACTGTGACCAGAGCAGTCAGTGTTGGGCATTGTGAGACAGCTGCTGGAGGACTGTGAGGATTGAGACAAGTAGCATAGTGTCTACACTCACGCTGTGTTAATCTCAGTACATCAACTATAGCTCAATGCTGCAAGGTTGCGTTAATGTGTCGCTGTAGAAGCACTTACATGAATGGTAGATAAATTTAAGTGTAGACACATGCACAACTAAGTCGACACAAAGCAGCTTATGTCGACCTAACTTTGTAGTGTAGACCAGGCCTAAAGCCCAAATCCTTGAAAGTATTTAGGCTCCTAATTTTCATTGAAATATCTAAATACCTTTGAGGATCTGAGTGGCACTATATGTGAAAGAAAGCGAAGAATCAAATGAAGTAAAAATCTTAAATGAACTAAATTGTACTATAGAATATCTATAGATAGTAATTCCATGCTTGAAAAATAAGAATATAGCAATAGGGCTATATTATAGACCACCTGACCAGGATGGTGTTAGTGACTCTGAAATGCTCAGGGAGATTAGAGAGGCTATTAAAATAAAAAACTCAGTAATAATAATGGGGGATTTCAACTATCCCCATATTGATTGGGTACATATCACCTCAGGAAGGGATGCTGAGATAAAGTTTCTTGACACCTTAAATGACTGCTTCTTGGAGCAGCTAGACCTGGAACCCACAAGAGGAGAGGCAATTCTTGATTTAGTCCTAAGTGGAGCACAGGATCAGGTCCAAGAGGTGAATATAGCTGGACTGCTTGGTAATAGTGACCATAATATAATTAAATTTAACATCCCTGTGGTGGGGAAAACTCCACAGTGGCCCAACACTGTAGCATTTAGTTTCAGAAAGGGGAGCTACACAAAAATGAGGTTAGTGAAACAGAAATTAAAAGATACAGTACCAAAAGCTGCATGGAAACTTTTTAAAGACACCATAATAGAAGCTCAACTTAAATGTGTACCCCAATTTAAAAAAAACATAGCAAGAGAATCAAAAAAGAGCCACTGTGGTTAAACAACAAAGTAAAAGAAGCACTGAAAGGCAAAAAGGCATCCTTTAAAAAGTGGAAGATAAATCCTAATGAGGAAAATAGAAAAAAGCATAAACTCTGGCAAATGAAG
This sequence comes from Trachemys scripta elegans, assembly GCF_013100865.1. NCBI lineage: Eukaryota > Metazoa > Chordata > Testudines > Emydidae > Trachemys > Trachemys scripta. The sequence goes on along the minus strand of NC_048303.1, from coordinate 31,487,874 downwards.
TGTAAAAATATAATTAAAAAGACCAAAAAAGAATTTGAAGAACAGCTAGCCAAAGACTCCAAAAGTAATAGCAACATTTTTTTTAAATACATCCGAAGCAGAAAGCTGTTAAACAACCAGGGGGGGCCACTGGACGATTGAGATGCTAAAGGAGTACTCAAAGACGATAAGGCCATTGCGGAGAAACTAAATGAATTCTTTGCATCGGTCTTCACTGTTGAGGATGTGAGGGAGATTCCCAAACCTGAGCCATTCTTTCTGGGTGACAGAACTGAGGAACTGTCCCAAATTGAGGTGTAATGAGAGGAGGTTTGGGAACAAACTGATAAACTAAACAGTAATAAGTCTCCAGGACCTTATGGTATTCACCTAAGAGTTCTGAAGGAACTCAAATGTGAAATTGCAGGACTACTTATTGTCATCTGTAACCTATCATTTAAATCAGCTTCTGTACCAAATGACTGGAGGATAGCTAGTGTGACGCCAATTTTTAAAAAGGGCTCCAGAGGTGACCCTGGCAACTACAAGCCAGTAAGCCTCACTTCAGTACTGGGCAAATTGGTTGAAACTATCGTAAAGAACAAAATTGTCAGACACATAGATGAACATAATTTGTTGGGAAATAGTCAACATGGTTTTTGTAAAGGGAAATCATGCCTCACCAATCTACTAGAATTCTTTGAGGGGGTCAACAAGCATGCAGACAAAGGAGATCCAGTGGATATAGTGTATTTAGATTTTCAGAAAGCCTTTGATAAGGTCCCTCACCAAAGGCTCTGAAGCAAAATAAACAGTCATGGGATAAGAGGGAAGGTTCTCTCATGGATTGGTAACTGGTTAAAAGATAGGAAACAAAGGGTAGGAATAAATGGTCAGTTTTCAGAATGGAGAGAGGTAAATAGTGGTGTCCACCAGGGATCTGTACTGGGCCCAGTCCTATTTAACATATTCATAAACGATCTGGGAAAAGGGATAAATAATGAGGTGGCAAAATTTGCAGATGATACAAAACTACTCAAGATAGTTAAGTCCCAGGCAGACTGTGAAGAGCTACAAAAGGATCTCACAAAACTGGGTGACTGGGCAACAAAATGGCAGATGAAATGTAATGTTGATAAAGGCAAAGTAATGCACATTGGAAAACATAATCCTAACTATACATATACAATGATGGGGTCTAAATTAGCTGTCATCACTCAAGAAAGAGATCTTGGAGTCATTGTGGATAGTTCTCTGAAATCATCCACTCAATGTGCAGTGGAAGTCAAAAAAGCAAACAGAATGTTGGGAATCATCAAGAAAGGGATAGATAATAAGACAGAAAATATCATATTCCCTCTATATGAATCCATGGTACTTTGAATACTGTGTGCAGATGTGGTCACCCCATCTCAAAAAAGATATATTGGAATTGGAAAGGGTTCAGAAAAGGGCAACAACAATGATTAGGGGTATAGAACAGCTTCCATATGAGGAGAGATTAATAAGACTGGACTTTTCAGCTTGGAAAAGAGGCGACTAAGGGGGGATATGATAGAGGTCTATAAAATCATGAGTAGTATACAGAAAGTAAATAGGGAAGTGTTATTTACTCCTTCTCATAATATAAGAACAAGGGGCCACCAAATGAAATTAATAGGTACCAGGTTTAAAACAAACACAAGAAAGTATTTTTTCATGCAACACACTGTCAACCTCTGGAACTCCTTGCCACAGGGTGTTGTGAAGGCCAATACTATAACAGGGTTAAAAAGGGAGCTAGATAGATTCATGGAAGATAGGTCCATCAATGGCTATTAGTCAGGATGGGCAGGAATGGTATCCCTAGCTTCTGTTTGCCAGAAGCTGGGATTGGGTGACAGGGCATGGATCACTTGATGATAGCCTGTCTGTTCATTCCCTTTGGGGCACCTGGCATTGTCAGAGAACAGGATACTGGGCATGATGGACCTTTGGTCTGACCCAGTATGACTGTTCTTATGAGCCTAAGTGAAAACTGAGACTGGATCTCAGGATTTGGCCAAAAAGGACTTACTCTTAGTAGGTGTGTGTGTGTGTGTGTTGGGTCAGGGGCCTAAGTCTCCCGCAAGGTGCCAGGACACACAGGGGAATTGAGAGGATGTGGTTAGGTGAGGGGTACAACATTATGGCATAACAACAACTTGTGGATGCTTCCTTTATATGCAGTAGTAACTCCATCTTGAACTAGTGACATATCGGCCTTTGGGGTTGTAGTTTTCTCACCCAGGATACATTTATAGCCTCACAAAGAGAAAACATCTGCAATTTAAGTAATGTAATTAGTTGTTACATATGAGTCTTTGTCTCAAATAGAAAAACAAGGTGGGTTTTTTTATTCCATTCAGCTGTATGGCAGTATTTAGCTTTACCATTATTATCCATTTTCCATTTACCAACTCATATACCATAGAAACTCAGAGTTACAAACACCGTGGGAATGGAGGTTGTTCGTAACTCTGAAATGTTTGTAACGCTGGACAAAATGTTATGATTGTTCTTTCAAAAGTTTACAACTGAACATTGACTTAATATGGCTTTGAAAATTGACTATGCAGAAGAAAAATGTTTGTTTTAACTATCTTAATTTAAATGAAACAAGCACAGAAACAGTTTCCTTACCTTGTCAAATCTTTTTTTTTAAGCTTTCCTTTTTTTTTCTTACTAGTTTATGTTTAACATGGTAGTGTACAGTATTTGCTTTGTTTTGATCTTTGCTGCCTGATTGTGTACTTCTGCTTCTAAATGAGGTGTGTGGTTGGCCAGTCAGTTTGTAACTATTGTTTGTAACTGAGGTTCTACTGTAACTATCTTTTGTAATAGTATGAGGTTTCTTTCTATTAAGTATTCTCCCTCCATCCTCAAATTAACTGGATTGCTGTAAGGCCCTACATTGTGACAATTAGGCCCTACGGTGGCCTTGATGCATGCATATGAAGGCCAGTATACAGCCCAGTGAGTTGTTCTGTTTAAAACAGCCATTGTTGGTTTTGGCTCTTCTCTTTAACGTGACTGCAGATAAATGGAATTTTACTGAGTTCCCCCCCTCCCCTTGTTTTCCTGAACATTTTTATGAAGTAAAATCACACATAGCTCTAACAGTGGAATAAAACAAACATTTTACAGACAGTTTAATATGACAGCAGCAGCCCTCTTCATCTTTTCTAAACGTTGACTTACTCCTGGTCAGTGGCCGTTATTTACATTTTGCATTGTACATTCTTGACAAAAAGCTAAAGCTAGTGAGGTCAAAAGAGGTAATAGTTTGCTTTGGCAGAAGTGTTTCATGGGTGTACTAGAAATAGGTGCAAGGGAGACTTTAAGGCTAACACCTGTTCAAACTCTTATAGCTAATGACTATTTATTTTCAATATTTACTTTATACTTTGCAACAAAACAGTAGGGAAATCAGAATTAGTAAATGTCCTCAAGTTTATTCACATGGCTTGAGCTATTTTATTAAAGAATCAGGATTGTTTAGTAGGGATTGGCATAGGCAATGCAGTTATAATTAGAAATCACTTGTTTTAAATAACAGCGTTTGGAAGTTTCAAAGCTAACTCTCTCTCTCAGTCTAGGAAGCTGTCACTGCAATGGTGTGAGCCTTTACTCCCTGGAGTGTATAGGAGACCTTCTGCTGTGTAAGTCTCTTTAAAGCAAGAACAGATGCATTTTGCCAGAGATGATCTTTCCTTTTTTCCTGGTGACTGAAGGCACAATCTAAAGGCAGTGGAGTAGTCAAATGGAAATAGAGGCAGGATCTGAAGGCAATGGGACTGCACAGAAGTAACTGAAAACAGAGTTTGACCTGCAGAAACTTTATTACTGGTGTTGAGACACAAGCCAGAAAAACGTAGTTTGACTTTCCAATCACAGACAGAATTTGCAGGGCTAGCAATTAATACACACACACACACACACACACACCTAGCTAGCTAGCTATAATTTAGAAAGTTACTTTTCAGTAACTTTTAAACATCTATTATCTACATTCACATGAGAATGAAGTCTTCCTACTCTTGCAGGAACTGAAGGACACAACATGCATGTAATATGCAGGTTTCCTGGGAAATTGTACACAGCATACAGGATATCACATGTACTTGAGTTTATTAGACTATGGAATGATTATATAAAGGTAATTGTCTAGAACATTTTACTTTAAATAATTTATTTCTAGTAATAAGAATCCTGGCATGTGGAGGGATTAAAGCGGAGGGAAAATTGTACATTTGTATGTTTGCCATGGATATAGATTCCTTGAGGGATTATAAAGGAGCACCAGCTCTGCTACACTTAAGGCTGAGCATTGCTTCTTTTGTAGAGGTGGACTAATCTAAAAACCATATGCTCTCTCAGATTGTCTTGAATCTGCTGTGCCTCCTGGGGATGCTGGGTAGTGCTAGTGAACCAGATTTGGCGTCATGGAATAATAGGGTCCTGAGATACAGCTCCCTAAACAGAATTTTAAAAATAATTTGTTCTTTGAACCTTTGCACAAACCTGAGGATCGAACTATGGCCTGATCCTCCCCAAACAGACTTCAGTTTCTCAGGATTTATCTCAGCTAGTGTCTAGCACCCTTGTCCCTTTGGAGAAGCAATATTGAAAAAGATCAGATAAAGTTTAGAACTCCAGGTCAGCATGTGCTAAACAGACATGCCTAAAATAGTGAAATGCATATTTATATCCAAGACTAGGGCTCTGTTGAAGCAAGAGGGTTTCCTGGCAGTCTGTCATAACAACGGGGTGGCTCAAGGTGACAGGCTGTGGTCAGTAAACGTGCACTACACCCAGGCACTGTGAGGTTGAGCTCAGTAGCAGTTTTCAGAAAATGTGTGTTGTGCACATTCCTGGCATTTTATAGGGGCTCCTTGTGGAAGCTTTGCCCTGAGACCCAAATTTCTTGTTTAAGAATGATATTTAAGGCCTTGGCTACACTGGCAATTCACAGCACTGCACTTGCTGCGCTCAGGGGTGTGAACAACCCCCCTCTGAGCGCAGCGAGTGCAGCGCTGTAAAGCGCCAGTGTAATCAGCGCCTGCAGCGCTGCACGCTCGCTCACAGCGCTGCAAGCTATTCCCCTCGGAGAGGTGGAGTACTTGCAGTGCTGCGAGAGAGCTCTCGCAGCGCTGGCAGCGCGACTATACTTGTGCTTCACAGCGCTGCCGCAGCAGCACTGTAAATCCACGAGTGTAGCCAAGGCTTAAAGTGCTCTAAAACCCACAGGCAGACTCTTATTTTATTTGAGAAGTATTGTCAAGGAAATTAGCATTGATTAACCAGAGGGAAGATGAAAGACTAATAAGTAGTTAGGATAATATAATCATGTTTCCTGAGCAATGGAACTGAATGTGATCAAAGGGAAGCAAGTCTGGGTCATTTGATCAAGGGTTCCTGATACACAGACCCCCATCAGGAGGTCATAGAACATTTTCAGATTCTTACAACTTTTTTGGGGCAGAGCTAAGGGATGTGGGGGGTTAGAGTAGTAGGGATTGTGAGGAGGGTGTTGGAGTCATGCAAGGAGTCTGAGGGTTGGGGCAGGGAGGAGAGGGGGATTAGGAGCTGGAGGAATGGGAGAGAAAGGAATGGGATTAAGCAAAGGGGGATAAATGGGGATGGGGAGGAGATTAAGGGGAGGGTGATTGTGGGGTGTTTAGGACAGCAGGCAGGGAAGGGGATTAGGAAGTGTGGGAGGAATGGGGGTCTGGGAAGGGGGAACATGGAGGAGGGTGGCAGGGGAAGTTGGGAGGCTTAGGGGAGAGGGGCCTGTCAGCCCCGCAATCTTTCTTCCTGTTTGAAGCTGCTGACCCTTCCCCACCCCCGTTCCTGTTGTCCTGGCCAGCTAGTGGTGGGAGATGCCTCCTATTCAAAGTCCCATCTCTCCAGGGAAAGGCAGGAGGGGCTCAAGCCTCACACGAAGAGGGAAGGGGAGGAATGGAGCAGCCGCAACCCCTACCCTTAGGGATGGCAGAGACCTCCCTCAAGTGTGAGAGAGGATCTGGTGGTCCCTGCCTGCGTGAGGAGGTAGGAAAAAACCCACTGAGATGAATGGAGCAGTTCACACCTCTTAGAGCTGTTGTTTCAGCCTATACTCATCTAAAACCAGGTGGTCTCATTCAATTGAGAACATCACATTGAGATACAGGGGCCACTCTACACCTCTCTGAGCCTCCTATGCAGCTATGGATGTATAGAGCCCCTTCCCATATTTCAGGTCCAGATTATGGGCAGGGACTCTGCATCTCCACTCTCCTGTCCCTTTCTACCTCCAGTTTCCACATGCACTCCTCAAAGCCCTGCCACCTTTCCACAGCTGGTCCAGGTTTAGCAGTGGCATAGAGTGTCAAGAAAGAGGGTGGAGCTGTGGGCATGTGGTGATGGGGGTGACTTGAAGAAATGGGGATGTTGGGGTGGTCAGAGCAAGGGCCAAGATGGAGGGAATATTGGATGAGTTGGAGCAGTGCCAGGGCTCAGGAGGGGGGAAAATCTGGACAGTTGGAGGGGAAATGGTGGGGTTGGAGCAGTGAAGGACAATATGAGGGAGTGTTGGAACAATGCAGGGAAGAATGGGGTGGAAAGCAGGCATGGAGGCAGAGTTGCACAGTGAGGGATATTGGGGCAGCTTCATCTCTTCCCCCCAAATCCCCCATGTCTCTCAATGTCTGCCCCCCAGAAATATCCTCACTCCATGCTAGTCACTGCACTGTTCCTGTGCCTTCTCTCTAGCTCCTCAATCTGTGGGTCCCATGTCAATGCTAGTCTCTCCATGGAGAGGAGGGAGAACCAGGCTGTGCTGGACAGGTGGAGAAATGCGCATTGAGGAGATGATGCTGTGGCAGTGAAGGGCCTCACATACACCCAGTACATTCTGTGTCCAGGCTAATCATTATCAGTGATGCAATGGAAGGGCTGGACTGTGATACATAAAGGTGCAGAATATAAGAACATCAGAACAGCCATACTTGGTCAGACCAATGGTCCATCTAACCCAGTATCTAGTCTTCCGACAGTGGCCAATGCTAGATGCTTCAGAGGGAATGAACAAAACCAACAATCATGGAGTGATCCAGCCCCAGTCGTCTACTCCCAGCTTCTGGCAATTGGAGGCTAAGGACACCCCGAGCATGGGAGTGCATCCATTACCATCTTGGATAATAGCCATTGATGGATCTATCCTCCATCAACTTATCTAATTCTTTTATGAACCCCATTATAGTTTTGACCTTCACAACATCCCTTGGCAATAAGTTCCACAGGTTGACTGGGCACTGTGTGAAGTACTTTCTTTTGTTTGCTTTAAACATGCTGTCTATTAATTTCATTAGGTGACCCCTATTTCTTATGGGAAAGAGTAAATACCACTTCCTTATTCACTTTCTCCACACCAGTCTCAATTTTATAGACCTCTATCACATCTCCTCTTAGTCATCTCTTTTCCAAGATGAAAAGTCCAGTCTTTTTAACTTCTCCTCATATGGAAACTGTTTCATGCCCTTACTCATTTTTGTTACCCTTCTTTCTACATTTTCCAATTCTAATATATATATTTTTGAGATGGGTGACCAGAATTGCATGCAGTATTCAAGATATGGGTGTACCATGGATTTACATAGTGGCAGTATGATATTTTCTGTCTTAATATCTATCGCTTTCCTAATGGTTCCTAACATTGTTAGCTTTTTTGACTACTGCTGCACATTGAGAAGACGTTTTCAGAGAGCTATCCACAATGACCCCAAGATCTCTTTCTTGAGTGGTAACAGCTAATTTGGACCCCATCATTTTATATGTATAGTTGGGATTATGTTTTCCAATGTGCATTACTTTGCACTCATCAACACTACATTTCATCTGCCAGTTGTTGCCCAAACATCCAGTTTTGTGAGATCCCTCTGTAACTCTTCACAGTCTGCTTTGGACTTAACTATTTTGAGTAATTTTGTATCATCTCTGAATTTTGCCATCTCACTGTTTACCCCTCTTTCCAGAGGATTTATGAATATGTTGAACAGCACTTGTTTCAGTAAAGATTTCTGGGGAATCTCACTGTTTACTTCTCTCCATTCTGAAAACTGACCACTTATTCCTACTCTTTGTTTTCTGTCTTTTAGCCAGTTACTGATCCATGAGAGAACCTTCCCTCTTATCCCATGACAGCTTACTTTGCACAAGAGCCTTTGGTGAGGTACCTTGTCAAAAGCTTTGTGAAAGTCCAAGTACACTATATACATTTCATCACCCTTATCCAAATGTTTGTTGACCCCCTCAAAGAATTCTAATAGATTGTGATATATGAGTTTCCTTACAAAAGCCATGTTGACTCTTCCCCAACAAATCATGTTCATCTATGTGTCTGATAATTCTGTTATTTACTATAGTTTCAACCATTTAGAATATATATTTTTTTAAAACAAGGAAATTAAATGCCCTAAACTTTGTTAATGCAGAGTTAAGATTGCCTCATGCCCTTCCAAAATGTGAAGAGTGGCTGAACTTAAACCTCTGGGATCCAGGAAATATAAAGTTAAGGTATGTGGTATTCCCACGACCCAATGGTAACTCTGCTCTCTTTGAGCGATGCCTCAGCATACCAACAACACACAGATTAGCACTCCTCCAGCAAAGATGCTACACTCTGGCAACAAAGCACACGAACACTGTAGGACAAAATCTAACACCTTCTCTTTGCTAAGGCAGAGCTTGGGATTAAGTCAGGTGTAGCAAACAGGAGCTACCTACACCTGGCCTACACTCAAATACTGAGCCTACTCCACACAAACCATCCCAGACTTGCTAACTGTTACAACCCTTTCACCCTTGTCCAGAGGATTCTTTTTAAGATACTGCCTTTACTTACCTCTTACTAAGGCCTGGAGGCCAATGTCCTATATGCCACCAGACTGCTGACAATCCTTTGTGCACCTCTACTAATACAACCTACAACATTCAGCACTGAAATGAGGCATGCTTTAACTCTTAGGGTACACATGCACCTCTCTTCATATCATGGCCACATGACAGATCACAATCCATCTACCCTTTAGTTATAGTTACACCTAGCAGTCAATGCAGATGTAGTGAATGCAGATAAATGCTGAAATTCCAATCTGTGGAACATAACACAAACAACAGCATGTTCTTTTAATACATCCTCATGTCTACTTACTATAGATACATAGATTTTAAGGCCAGAAGGGAGAATTAAATCTAGTCTGACTGACTTCCTATATCACACAAGCCATAGCATTTCATCCATTAACTCCTGGTTTGAGCCTCATAATTTGTGTTTGGCTAAAGAATACCTTCCAGAAAGGCATCCAGTCTTAATCTGAAGCCATCAAGAGATATAGAATCCATCACTTCCCTTTGCAGTTTGTTTACCTTTGCATCACCCTTAAGTAACCATTGCCAGGGGTGCAGAATTAAGGCTGTATTGTGGGGGTGGTGTGTACCTTAACTTAGTATTTCCTGGATTTCAGTGGTTTAACTTTAGCCACTCTCCACATTCTGGAAGGGCATGAGGCACCACAGGGCACCTTAACTCAATAAACCACAATTATGGACTGTTGTGCTAGGCACTGTGCATGCACATTGTAGAGGACAATCCTGCAGCTGTTTGACTGTAACTAGACATGACTAGCAAGGGAGCACTACTATACCCCTTATTCAGATGTGAAACAGAGGCACAGAGGGGTGAAGTGACTCGCCCAAGGGGTCTGTGACAAAACTAGGAACAGAACCCAGATCTTCTAAGGCCTGGTCTACACTGGGGGGAGGGAGGGGAAATCAATCTAAGTTACGTAACTTCAGCTATGTGAATAATGTAGCTGAAGTCAACGTACTTAGATCTACTTACCACGGTGTCTTCACTGTGGTAAGTTGACAGCTGATGCTCCCCCTCATCTCCACCTACACTTCTCGCTCTGGTGGAGTACTGGAGTCAACGGGAGAGTGCTCAGTGGTTAATTTATAAATTGATCCCTGCTGGATCGATTGCTGTCCGTCGATCCAGCGCATAATATAGACATGCCCTAAGTCCCATCCAATCCCTTAACCACAAGATCAGACTTCCTCTCAACCCCTCCATCAATACACAGCAGTTCTGGACATATTCCCTGTTGCCCCCTGGGCTTTAACTCCCCTTCATTTAGCTGGTGTAAGAGTTTGGGGCATGTGTGCGTGTGTGTGTGTGCGCGTGCATGTGTGCATGTGTGTGAGAAAGAGAGAATGAGAGCGGGCAGGGAGGGAATCAGATTGTACATAAAATTGTATACTTTGTAGTGGGTGGCCAAACAAATCGCTTTGGAGAATTCTAGACATGTTTCAACTGGATCTGCATTTGAGATACCTAGTCTAAAATCAATTCAAAAATTATTTCTGCAAATTTTATTCATATTTACCCTTCTATTCACAAATCTTATTTGCCTAGATTCCCCGATTTTTTTTTTCAAATTCCTGTGGTATTATATTCCAAACTGGTTCTACTTGTTAGTTCATGTTCATAAAGATACTAATAATAATTAAAACAGCATTTAGAAAAACAGAACATATTACCTTTCTTTTAATTGACAATATTTTTGAAAATGGGTATTTTTTTCTTTACTCTATGCAGTATATTTGTTTGTCTGATGTAACCTATCTACTACTGGGAAACATTTCCTAGGACACTTTAATTTTGTTCTTTAACAGCATTATTAAAATGACTAAGCAGAGGAATTGATAATGGCTGCAGTTGCTTTTGTGCAGCATTACAGAACATGCAACTGCTGGGGAAAAATATATGAAATAGCTTTGTTTGTGAACAGTGTACCCCTGTCTGTCACACTTTCAGGAAAAAGAGATTATATGGGAGGTCACAAGGGCAATGCAGACAGTATCCTCCTCTTGAACTTCACTGGCATTTCAGTTTAGCTTCACCGGAGATTAAAGTGAATATGTAGAGCAGAAAATAGAAGTGAGTGGGAGGAGAAGTCTTCTTATAAACCAGCTATATCAAAGGAACTTTCCCCCCCAAAAAGTGGGGAGGGGGAACAACCATGAATAAATGAGTTAAAACAAGTCAATAGGTTGCTTGCTTTTACAGTCTAGACTGGATTCTGTTGCATCAAGATTTTAGTATACATTTTTAAAAGCTGCAGAACACTATATGGTAAAAACATTAATGAACTGTAAATTTGACACTAAAAATGTCATTGCTTTTCATGCTGCATCATGAGGGGAATGGGGAACCGCGGCCAATGGGAACTGCTGGGGGCGGTGCCTGAAGCAACAGCCTCACACACCCCTATGCCCCACCTTCCCCAGGTTCCAGAGGCTTCCCGGAGCGGCGCAGGGGCAGGGCAGGCAGGCAGGGAGCCTGCCCTGCCCCCGGTGTGTGTCGGGCTGAAGCCGCTCTAGGTAAATGCTGGAGGAGGGCAGGGGGGCAGTGAAGAGCTTGCGGGCTGAAGAAAATAACCCTGCGGGCTGCGTGTTTGAGACCCCGGCATTATGGTGATGGGTGCATTAGCTAGAAATTTCTATCTCCATTCTCTTATACTGTATAGGCCCACTTCTGTAGGCCTTACACAGGTAAAACTCCCATTGACCCCAGGAGGAATTTTACCAGAGTACAGACTTCAGAATTGTGCCCATTACATGTACAAGATTATATTATCTATATAGTATTCAAAGATGACCTTCCTCAACTACATGGTCAAAAATGTAAATACTAAGTAGGTTAAGTTGGTTTACGGTTTACTAAAAATTTAGGCCATATCTACATTAGTGAGCTTACAGCGGCATTACTGTACCGATGAAGCTACACCACTGTAAGATTGCTCGTGTAGCCGCTCTATGCAATGGGAGAGAGCTCCCCTGTCAAAATAATAAAATCACCTCCACAAGTGGTGGTAGCTCTATAGGCAAGAGAAGCTCTTGCGCTAACATAGTGCTGTGTACATGACCATTTATGCCGGCAAATCTTATGTTGCTCATGCGTGTGGGTTTTTTTCCACACCCTTGCGTGACATATGTTTTGTCGACGTAAGTGGTAGTGTAGACATGGTCTTAGTCATATAGCTTTGGTTTTGCAAGGCCAAAACCAAAGCATTGGATTCATGGCCTATAACAAGCAGTAAAAGGTCCCAGACCCCATTGGATATCCAAGAAGCATAGATTCCACATCTAGGAGTTATACAGACCCAGAGGGAGATGCAATTACTTCCCTGTCTAAGAGGGGATGTGATAGAGGTCTAAAAGACAAAGAAACACCAGCAGTGAAAGGGATGCAATATGTTGAATTATTAAGGGCATCCCACTGGTTATTGTGTGTTTGTTCTGTGTCTCCTTCTGTGCCTGATCCAAAGCGGATTAATTTGCTAAAGCTGCCAGTGAAGGGACTTAGGCCCTACTTCAGCAAGGTATTTTAATATGTACCTAACTTTAAGCACAGGAGTTGCCCCAATGACTTCAATAGGCTTTAATACCTGGGTCTTAGTCCCTGAGCTTGTACTTTTGGCTGGGGTTTAATTGTTGGGGATGACCAAGATGATGGTCATTATATAAGTGTATGATTGATTCCCAACTGCCTTCCATGCATCCATGATTAGTAAGTATGGGAATGTGATTCAGTGAAGGAAGTGTAGGGTTAAAGAGAATAAATTAATTACAGCCTGAGAAGAGTATATAGAAAGAACAGAATGGAAGTTAGCCCGATGAAAGCTGAATGACATACATAAATACTGCATTCAGCCAGAGTCTAAGGCAGGGGTTGGCAACCTTTCAGAAGTGGTATGCCGCGTCTTCATTTATTCACTCTAATTTAAGGCTTCACGTGCCAGTAACACATTTTAATGTTTTTATAAGGTCTCTTTCTATAAGTCTAAAATATATAACTAAACTATTGTTGTATGTAAAGTAAATAAGGTTTTTAAAATGTTTAATAAATTTCATTCAAAATTAAATTATAATGCAGAGCCCCCCGGACTGGTAGCCAGGACCCAGGCAGTGTGAGTGCCACTGAAAATCAGCTCGCGTGCTGCCTTCGGCACACGTGCCATAGGTTGCCTACCCCTGGTCTAGGGCTCTGTTGTCTCCTGAAACTTCTAGGAGGATTAGGCAGCTGCATGGTGTCATCTTTAATATCAAAACTAGAGGCTACTTGTGAAAAAAAAAACCCAGCAACATTTTCAGAGTAAAGGATATAGCATAAGTGACTTTACAGCATTGCTAACAATTCATAGTAAATGCTATTTGCTGTTTGCCATAATTTTGTAAGAAATCATTTACATTTATTCCTAGGACTTTCGGTCCTTTTTCTTTAATGATCTCTGTCTAGAATAGTAAAGAACCAGCAGAGTTTGCTAAGGTCTCATCTTGTACTGTGTACAATGCAATTTGTTGGGCAAGAGTCAACAAGGCTTTTGTAAAGGGAAATCATGATTCACCAATCTATTAGAATTCTTTGAGGGGGTCAAATATGATTCAGTGCATACTATATACTTGGACTTTCGAAAGCCTTTGACAAAGTCCCTCACCAAAGGCTCTTAAGCAAAGCAAATAGTCATGGATAAGAGAGAAGGTCCTCTCTTAGATCAGTAACTGGTTAAAAGACAGGAAACAAAGCATCCACTCAGTGTGGAGCAGCAGTATAAACAGAATGTTACGAATCATTAGGAAAGGGATAGATAATAAGACAGAAAATATCCTAATGCCTTTATATAAATCCATTATATGCCCACACCTTGAATACTGCATGTAGTTCTGGTCACCTCATCTCACAAAAGGTGTATGTTAGAACTGGAAAGGTACAAAGAAAGGCAACAAAAATGATTAATGGTATGGAACAGCTTCCATATGAGGTTAAAAAGACTGGACTTTTCATCTTGGAAAAGAGATAACCAAGAGGGGATGTGATAGAAGTCTATAAAATCGTGACTGGTGTGGAGAAAGTGAATAAGGAAGTGGTATTCACGCCTTCACATAAGAAACAGGGGTCACCCAATGAAATTAATAGGCAGCATGTTTAAAGCAAACAAAAGGAAGTACTTCACACAATGCACAGTTGTAGTCCGTTTGGGGAGTGGTCCCTCTCTCTTTGAGTCTGTGGGCGGCCAATCTGCCTCACTATGTCTCTGGGTGGTCTCCTGGCATGGAGAATCAGTGGGGCGATGGGAGACATGAGCGCAGGTTTGTGATCAGGGCTGAACAACAGACAGTTACAGAGCCGAGCCCAGCCCCTGGTTAGGGTGGAGAAGCAAAGAGTCTTGGGCTCAGGCCTGCACTTAGGCTGAGCAGCAAAACAGTTGGGCCTCCTAGCTCTAGCAGATGGCTGACAAGCGCAGACTTTTTGCCTAAGAGAAGGGGAGACTGCGACCCACGGATTAGCGTGGCAGGGGGGACGCAGGCCCACCCACTCCACTGCATCCCGGCCCAGGGCCCTAGCAGTGGCAGAGCGGTCTGCCACTGGGTCAGCGGAGATCCTGGCCGCAACATGGTGACTCACTCACTGGCAGCGTTGTAGCCAGACAGGGGTCGGCTACACCTGGGCCACTTCCTAACTCCCGCTCAGGGTGTACCTGGCTCTGTAGACGGTCGTCCTGGTCGTCGGGGAAGAGGGCCTCTGTCAGGGCTTACAGCTCCTCCGTGTTTGGGTCTGTAAATGGCCCTGGTGGTCCTGGCCAGTCCTTAGCTTCCTTGGGTCTGCGGCAGCCTCCCAACTTGGGAGCTCACAGGAGGCATCTGGCTCCTCCAGTCGCTGGGCCCCAACTGAGTTCACTGGCCCACCTTTTGTACTTCCTGTCCCACCCACTGATTTCCGCAGGGAGAGTTGAGCGTGGAGTGGTTCCGCCCATCAGGGCTCAGTGAGGGACTCCTCCCACTCTGGGTCCGTGGACGGCCAATCCACCTCACTACAACAGTCAAACTGTGGAACTTGTTGCCAGGGGATGTTGTGAAGGCCAAAACTATAATGGGGGTCATAAAATAATTAGATCTATCCTCCATGAACTTATCTATCAATAGCTATTATCTAAGATGGTAAGGGATGCACCTCCATGCTCTGGGCATCCTTAGTTTCTGATTGGATGACAGGGGATGGATCATTCAATGACTGCCTTTCAGTTCATTCCCTCTGAAGTTCCTGGCATTGGCCTCTGTTAGAAGACAGGATACTAGGCTAGATGGACCATTGATCTGACCCACTGTGACATTATCTGATTAAAATATGACCATATAGAGCATTGTTGCAACCACTGTTATATATTTGCAGCAAACCTTGTACAAAGGTTGTCAAGTGAGGTGTCTATGAAAAGGTTATGATTTGCTGATTATGCGATCTGTATGCATGGATCATTTTTGTATCTGAAGTTATGAATATTGGCTCTATACCTGGATTTCAAATGTTTGCTCTTGGGGTAACACCTATGAAGTAGTTAGCCAGAACATCTTGGAGGGGCTATTCAAATTGAGTGGCCCATCAAAAGGACATTTAACTCACAATGGACCATGGGAGACACCCATCTACACTGAGTGGACTGTCATGTAAACATGCTGTTTGGAATATAGGTAATGGATTCCTGCAATGACTGAGTGAGATTGGGCAAGAACATGTGACTTGCTCACATGACTCCAAACACTATCCGGTCACCTGTGATTCTCCACTAGCTGTGCTGAGCTTTTTGTTTGAAACAATGAGTTTCCCGCCACATGGCAGAGGCTATAAATGGCCCTGGAAACCCCTCCATTTTGCCTCTATCCTGCTCCATCCTCTGGACTACGGACTTATACTAATGGGTGCATTTTAACCAAGGGACTGAGGTCCTTCCAGTGATTTGGAAGCAACCAGAGACTTATTAAGCCAGCAGTTTATTCCATCACTGCTACAAGCCTAAACCAAGAACTTTGCAATTACTGTATGTATTTGATTCCTTTAACCAATTTTAACTCTCACCTTTCTTTTTATGAATAAACCTTTAGATTTTAGGTACTAAAGGATTGGCATCAGCTTAATTTTTGGGTAAGATCTAAGGCTACATCTACACTACAGGGGGGAGTCGATTTAAGATTCGCAAATTCAGCTATGTGAATAGCGTAGCTGAATTCGACGTATCGCAGCCAACTTACCCCGCTGTGAGGACGGCGGCAAAATTGACCTCCGCGGCTTCCCATCGACGGCGCTTACTCCCACCTCCGCTGGTGGAGTAAGAGCGTCGATTCGGGGATCGATTGGGACGCGATAAATCGATCCCCGAGAGGTCGATTTCTACCCGCCGATTCAGGCGGGTAGTGTAGACCCAGCCTAAGTTACATATTGACCTGGGTGTGTGGCTGGTCCTCTGGGATCAGAAGGCCCTTTTATTTGATGAGACTGGTTGTAATGAAACACTCACCTTTAAATCTAGTGTTTTTGATGGTGATACAAAGACTGGAATGCCTCAGGAAACTGCTTTTATGACTTCTTGTTAGCCAGTGTGCTGAAACAGAAGTATATTTTGTTGCTGGTTTGGTATATCCTATGGGGGATTAGACACGAGTCTTGGGGTGTATCTACCCTATTTCTCAGCAGTTTGTTCTGAATTTGGCATCCTCATTTGTGACCCACTGAGGCACAGTTACACCCACTATGGCCATCCTTATGTTCCTCTTATTATTTGTATGGTGGTAACACTTAGAGGCCCCAATCAGGAATTGGAGCCCCTATGGCCTAGGCGCTGTACACAATAAAAAAAAAAGAAAAGAAAAAAAAAAGAAAGACAGTCCTTGCCACAAAGATCTTACAATCTTAGTGTGGAACGAGACACAAGAGGTGATAAAACAAATGAGGATGAGAAGAAACAAGTGAAACAATTTTGAACGATACTGGCTTTCTAACACACGACAGAAATAATCAGTACTTTCATTGTGGATTGCGATGCACTGAAATTGGAGGAGAATATAATTTTAATGTTAGTTTTAATTCTTGAAGTACTCTACTGCCTTCTGAAATGATTAAATAGAACAATATTTCAAGTTCTTTATATAATAAAAATTCCCTTTTAAATTATGAATATATCCCAGAGCAGGTGGAATCTCAAATTCAGGGCCAGCAACTAAGTATTTGTTTTACATTAAATATTTGCTGTAAGTAGAATTCATGCCCAACAATGGACACAACTACTTCAAAAATTCTACGTTTTTTACACCTAATTTTGGGGTTTTGGGCCCAGGCCAAAGTAAATCCTCGTATCAAGAACAGTGGAAGTGCAGTGTGTATTTATAAGTACTGTGCTGTTATTTTTACGTGAACTGTTTAACTCTTACACAATACGGACTTAGAAAAATTGTTGAGCGTAGCAGTACATCAGAAATAAAGGATGCAGAAATGAAGGTTATCTAAGTGAAAAAGAAGAGCTGGCGGTTTCTAAAAGTGACAATATGAAAGGCACAACAGCAAATTATCCAGATGCAGAGGAAAGACAGGAGGAATAGTAAGAGATCAATGTGGTGGCATCAAAAGCTCTTTTAGGACTTGAAAATCAAAAAGGAATCATACAAAAAATGGAAATAAGGACAAATGGCTAAGGATGCATATAAAACAATAGCACAAGCATGTAGGGACAAAATCAGAAGGGGTAAGGCATAAAATGAGCTATACTTAGCAAGGGTCATAAAAGGCAATTAGAAGAGGTTCTCCAAATACATTAGAAGTAAGAGAATGTCAAAAGAAAATATAGGTCCATTACTTAATGGGGAAGGAGAGCAAATGACAGAAGCACTTAATACCTTTTTCAATTCAGTCTTCACTAAAAAGATTAATTGTGACCAGATGCTTAACACAGTTAATATTAACAACTAGGGGGAAGGAGGATCTTGAACCAGAATGGGAAATGAACAAGTTAAAAAATATTTAGATAAGATAGATATATTCAAGTTGGCAGAACCTGATGAAATTCACCCCAGAGTACTAAAGGAACTAGCCAAAGTAATCTCTAAACCATTAGCTCTTATTTTTGAGAACTCATGGAGGATGGGTGAGGTCCCAGAGGACTGGAGAACGGCAAACATTGCACCTCTCTTCAAAAAGGGGAAAATTCATAGATTCCAATGCCAGAAGGGACCACAAGCCATAGAACTTCCCCAAAATGACTGAGAGCATTCCTTTTAGAAAAAAACTCAGACTCAGACTTTAAGGTCAGATGGGACCATTATGATCATCTAGTCTGACCTCCAATCTTGATTTAAAAATTGTCAGTGATGGAGAACCCACCATGACCCTATGTAAATTGCTGGGAAGTGTTGCTAGCACTTTGGAGGACAGGATTAGAATTCAGAATGATCTTGATAAATTGGAGAATTGGTCTGATATCAGCAAGATGCAGTTCAATAAAGACAAATGCAAAGTACTGCACTTAGGAAGGAAAAAAAAAATCAATGGCACAAATACAAAATGGGGAATAACTATGACCACTCAGAATGATTGTAGTGGGGATTGAAGATAGAACCTCCTGGATCCCTCCCACTTGAACTAGAGGGATAACACTAATGAAACTTGGAGAGTGAAGCAGTACTGCAGAGAAAGATCTGGGGGTTATAATGGATCATAAATTGAATAGGAGCAATCACTGATCCTGTTAAAAAACCCAAATGTAATTCTGGGATGAATTAACAGTAGTGTTGTATGTAAGATGTGACAGGTACTTGCTCACCCTACTTGGCACTGGGGAAGGCTCAGCTGGAGTACTGTGTCCAACTTAGGGCATCACACTTTAAGATGTGGACTGTGATGGGGTATACAAACCCTACACTGGGCTGGAAGGGGTTAAAGGCCTGTACTAGGCCCTGATAGCCTCACACCTCCAGCCCTGCAGAGCATGCTCCAACTGGAGACAGGGTTGTAAAGGGAGCAATCCAGCTCAGAAGGAAGAAAGCTGGGGAGGAAAACAGACCTTGGATAGCTGCCCATAATGCACCGCTCCCAATGCCGCTGCAAGTGCCGCAAATGTGGCCACACCAGTGCGCTTGAAGCTATCAGTGTGGACAGACTGCAGCGCTTTCCCTACTGCATTCTACGAAGGCGGGTTTAACTCACAGCGCTCTACATCTGCAAGTGTAGCCATGCAAGTGTAGTGTCATTTCCTCTAGCACAGGTGGGAGGGATGCAGGAGGCTCTGTCTTCAATCCCCACTACTATCATGTCATTCTGAATGGTCATAGTGTGCAGAAGAGTGATAATTGTAAAGTCCTAGGCAGTCATGGATTTCCTAAGATATTCTATTCATGATCACTTTAAGGTTACATAAATCATAAACCTTGATTAAAATGATAGGTTAGGCATGTTTAAATTACGCTTAATCAAAAATATTCCTTACAATTTATTGAACATTTTATAGCTGTTTATTTAAAGCAATAAAAAAATCAGGGTAGAGCCTTAAACTCTTTCTATATAAAAGAGAAATTCAGACAAGATTAACCTGTTTACTGTACCAGAGAACCACCTAGAGTAGATTGTTACACTGTTTTCAGTCAACAATTACAACATAAGTCCTGAAAGCTTATGAATGCATTTGAATGATGTTTCAACAATAGATGTATGCTTAATCAAAGTGCTGAAGTTTAAATTGCAGGTTCTGGAATGCATGAAGTTATTAAATAAAGTTCATGTCTTTTGTATTTACTTTTCTTCCTGGATGTAATATAAACACCTATAAAAGTTCAAAGGAAGACTAAATTCAAATAGCAGAATTGCTCTATATTTTTGTTTGATACCATTGTCACAGTTCAGGGCAACTTCCCCTGTATTCCCTGTCTGCAGTCCAGCAAAGGTTCCCTAGGCTCGGGGCTCTTCAACCTTCACTTTTTTTATGTCGAGACCTATCTCTCTCTCCTTCTGACTGGGATTTTTCCAGGCTGCACAGTTCCCTGTCTACTCTGTAAATTCCCAAGCAAGTCAGTCTTCCTAAGCAAGCCTGTTTTGCTTTCTCCTCAGAGGCTATAAACAGTGTAATTGCTCACAGTTAAGTTACCACACAGCCCTTCCTAAGCAAGCAGATTTATTTTTAAGGTGAAATTATAATAAGCTTACCAGAGATCACCCACAACTCCAACAAGGGCTCTGGTAGGAGTCAGTCCTTCAAACCTCACCAAGGGGTTTTCTGTGGGTACAAGTTCATAATCACTTTTGTTCAGAACAAGAAGCCTTGTGACTCTACGAGTCACTCCTTTATACAATTTGTGACTTTGATCTTAGGACCAGGTAAACAGCAGACAAATGTTCACTCCTCGGGGTGAAGTGTCAAAAGACTGAATTCTTGCATAATTGGAGGGGGCACTTTTGCCTACACCTCCCCCTACAGATTTCCTGAGAAACCCACCTAACATTGTTTGTCCCATAAATTAATTCTTGTCTGGAACATTTTTTCAGATAGTCCTTTGAAGCTCAGAACACTTCTGTTTATATTGGTCATGTCTCCCCCTATGGAAATTCCATACAATTCCACAGTAATACCATAAACTTTGCATTTTTAATACAATTGACTCCAATGCTATTTAAAATTAATTCAATAAGGTTTTATGAGGATATTGCAAGAAATTGCCATATCTGTCACAATAATCAAATAGCTAGCCAAATTTAAAACAAGGAGATCTTAAAAGGATCAGCTTCATCACTGACATGGTGCGAGTGGGAAGAAAGAAGAACTCTCATCCTCCATAACCAGCTTCATCCATTGTCAACATCTGCCAGAAGATTGTTAAAGTGGCCTGCAGCTTCGTGGTCCTCCTAGACTCTATACTGCCCTTGAAAACCCAATAGGCATGGCGGCAAAAAAATCCACTTGAATCTGCAGCTAGTTAGGAGGTTGTGCCCAGTCCCATCAAACTCAGATCTGGCCAAGTCTTTTTAACATCTAGGCTCAACTACTGCAGTTCCCTGAAAGTGCCAGCTTGTGCAGAACACAGCGGTTCACCCGATCAGTGGCACGGGGCTCCAGGAACAAATCTTATTCATGTAAGAACATAAAAACACAAGTGGCCATGAGTGGTTCATCTTGCCCAGTACCTTGTCTTCTGACAGCGGTCAGTGCCAGAAGCTTCAGAGGGAATGAACAGAACAAGGGAATTTCTCTCTGCACAGGCTTCCCATTGAATGCAAAGTCCGTTGCAAGGTCTGTGTCCTGATTTTCAAAGCCCTGCATTGAACTGATTTTCCCTATCTGAGAGACTGTTCCTCTCTCTCTCCAGGACTATGACCTCTCATGACCAGCTTCATTCCACTAGAGCAAAGAACTGTCCACAATAAAGGAGGCTCATGACCTTTAGCAACAGAACCTTCATATGAGGCAAACCCAGACTGTGGAATCAGTAGGCAAATGAGAATGATCACTTCCCTCATAGCATTCAGAATAAAATGCAAAACCCACCTCCTCGCCCAAACTTCCCTGCAACAATACCCTCAGAAGAGTTAAAAACCAACAAAACCCTAAACTCACCTTTTCCATCACGGAAGGAAGGGATATAATTATTGCCATTCTTACTCTTAGGCAGAGTTCAATTACCGTGGTGAGATGTTCCAATAAAATAACTGAGTGATAGATCTTTACTTGCACAAATTGAATCAGGTAATCACAGTAACAGGATCTAAGAGCATAACAGAATATAATAAATTGACTTGTTTTCATGCTGAAGAGTGAGACTTTTTAGTTTTAGTACTTTTTCTTGACAGCCATGCCCTGGGTATAAAACAGGCAGTTATGACTGTCATGATACCCAACGTGGCTATATCTCACTATCCAATGCAAAGGTCAAAGTAATTATTAGTCTCTCTCTTCTATAAGAAATAATATGCAATGACATCTGAAAGTAGGAGAGTGGAGGTGATTGTCGTGGAAATCACTCCACACCCCACTCCCATTCAGTATAGTGACTGAATTTTAACAGAGAGCTCCTAAGTCGTCTCCAACTCATCCCTGGAAAATATACTAATGACCTTTTACTGGCCTACTGTGAAACATCTATAATTCAGACTAAATAATGCTTTCCAAATAAAGTACATTTCACAATGTATTATCTTTACTTTTAAAAAAAGTCTGCTTGCTTCCCAGCCAATTATTATGTTGGTTATATGTCAAAAGTGCCCAGAGACACTAGTCAAATCTGAGTCCCATTGTACTCAGTGCTATACATAGTTTAAGTCTTTGCCCTGAAGAGTTTACAATCTAATTTAAGCCAGTGTGCGCAACATATGGATGTAACAATCAAATGGCCAGTGAGGAAATTTGGAGAGCTTAACACTTTTCAATGGTTCTCCCAATTATTTGTGCAAGTTAGCAAGTTCTACTCTAGTGCACAAATTCTTTAACAAACTCCTGCTATTCAAGGTCAAGCATGAGAATTATGAACTATTTAATACAACAGTGACTACTGAGGAAATCAAACAAGCAATTAGAACATTAATAACTTGGCAATCCTCTGGTGATGGGTCCCTGTCTAAGTTCTATAATATTCCTCTTACTTTACTCATATTGGGCTCAGTCTAATGCCCATTTAACTCAATAGAAAGACTCTCATTGACTATAGTGAGCTTTGGATCAGGTTGTGGGGGGGACAAGGCTCCCTGGACTCCCCAGGTCCCACTGACCATCACTATACTCTCTTCTCCCCCAGTTGGCAACCACAAGCAGAGGGCAGACTCCTTTTCTTCCTTTCCCCTTGCAAGAGAGAAGGATCTGGCTGGAAGAAGGACCAGCCTCTCAGGCAGCCCCTAGTGAGTCAACTCTAAGGGCTCAGTCGCTCAGAGTTTATTGCCCCTTCATGGGGTTTACTTTCTACCTCACTTCCCATGGTGCATTGCTTTACTGTCAGTCAAGATGGCCTTGGGAGCAGTGT
This sequence comes from Trachemys scripta elegans, assembly GCF_013100865.1. Lineage (NCBI taxonomy): Eukaryota > Metazoa > Chordata > Testudines > Emydidae > Trachemys > Trachemys scripta. The sequence goes on along the minus strand of NC_048303.1, from coordinate 31,465,011 downwards.
GTCTCAGAGCGGTCTTCTGAGATGGAAGACCTCTGTTACCAGCCATCTCTGGGTGGAGTGGCCTTCTTCCTGTTCATCCCTTTTAAACTCCTCCCCTTCTTACCTGAAGAAGCTTTGCAGGTGCATCTCCTTAGCATGGAACAGGTCCAGAGGAGCTAGTTAGCCTCCTCTATACCAGGGTGAGGGCCTGTCCCTTCACATAGGTCTACTGCCAGCTGCTGGGTTAAACTCTCAATGGCTGGTGGCAGAACATCCTAATTGGGGGCCTGGGCTTCTGGTACTCTGACAGGTTTTTGGTGCTATATTGATAAAACAAGTTCCTTACGTTGCTGGAGATAGCTATATTTAATTCTAATCTCACTGTCACTGATATAAATCAGGAATAACTCCACCTAAATCCATTGAGTTACACTGATATTAATGAGATCAGAGTTAGGCCCATTGAGGCAGATTCTCCACTCTTCCTGAGCTCCACTTGTATGAAGTGTAGAAAGGGGGTTTTGGGCAGTTAGTGCGGCTCTCTGAGCCTCAGCCACCTAGCCTTAGCACAAGCTACAGCTGCACAGGAGCAGTTCTGATTTATAGTGGAAAATTGGGTGTAACAGAGCTAAGCTCTTCCATGCCTCCTCTGCTCCCTATTCCACCCACCCCATTCCCATACAATGCACCATGCGAGGGGGATAGCTACACAGGAAAAAGCAGAGCCACCTGCAGCAGAGAATTCTCCATTGGCCATGTCTGGTTGCTTTAAAGCCGCTTTATGCCATTTACATGGAGCAAAGTGGCCTTAGTGAACTGGAGAATCTGGCCCAGTGTGTTTAATTTATAGTGACATTGCCTACTGGCCATGTTAGTGCAATCATAAGGCATTGCCAGAAAATGATTGTTGTATGAGTGAGCTAAACACCGGGACGGGGGCTGTGATAAGAAAAAAAAAGTACCTAAGTATCCAGTGAATGTTTTCAGCAGAGAGATGCAAACACGCAGGATGACTGACAGTTACCTTCAGTGCCATGAGAGCCAGCCTAAAAATAAGACAAATGCGTCATTTCAATACTATTGCACTTATAGATGCACCTGTTAAAGGACAGCGACTCTGAACCACCTGAATGTTGGGAAATTTGGATCTGATTCAGCAAAACTCTACTCTTGCTTAATGTCATTAGCCCCCCTTTCTCCTCCATTCTGTACAAGTGCATGTGCATGCATGCACACACATGCAGAGGACACACACACACACACAAACTCTCTAGCTCTTCAGGATTACTTTAATAACACAAGCAAAAGCAAAAATATGTATATTAGATCTGAGCTGTTGTTGCCAACCAGAAGGATTAGCTAAAGAGATGCTTAGAACTGTTATTAAGTCTTGTAGACTCTTTATACTCTCTGATCATCAGCCCAAGTCTCTACTGTTTTGGAGAGTGAGTCTCCCCTCCCATTTGCTACCACATTAGGAGTCTAATTGTCCTCTTGCTTGCATCAATTTTACAAGTCTGAAACTCCATTGACTTTGACGGACTCAGGCCCGCCGACAGCAATTCCGAGCCCTAGGGCAGAACAGTCAATGGGCCCAGTGAGCTGCCGGCTGCACTGCTGGGCGCGCTCTTCCGGCACAGCCACGACTTCCACATGCCCACCCAGCTGCCTTCACCGCCGCCGGTACCACCCCACGCTCACCTAGGAGCCCTGTGGCCTGCCTGGGTGATTTAAAAGGGCCCGGGGTTCCCAGCAGCAGCAGATGAGGGTCCCTGTGTACTTTTAAATCACCCAGGCCCCCAAGGAATTTCTCCCTTTCCCTCCCTCCCTCCCCCACCCCCATTGGTGGGCCTGGACAGACACTCATTTTCTATGCCAACGTCAGTAAGAGAAGAAGCAGGCCCTACATCTCACAATGTGCTGCTTCTCCCAGCCTTTCAGTATGGTGTGGCAGGAGTGAGTGAACTGACAGTCTTACAATGGCAAATGCTTTTCTAAACTAGTTCATAATTTAATCAAATCACCATGTTTAAATGAAACACGTCCAAGTCTGCTTTATCTAAAAGCAAACATACCTGTGTAAATAAGGGGTATTTTGCTAACATTCAGTATAGTACAAATTAGCAAGTGGGTCATAATTTCATAATGGATATTTGTCAATTATGTTTGCATTACAGTAATACACAAGGGCTAGAATTAGCAGTGAATACAACAGCAAGTGAAAGCTCTTAAGTAAAACGCAAGGACGGGAGACAAAGCAGCATGCAAAGAAAAATAGAAGCATCACCACTAATTTTTTAAAAAATGTATTCAATTCTCTTCAAAGATACAATAGTAAAATAAAAAGACAAAGAAGAAACAGCGCAGGGAGACAATACCCAGTAACCACAGAAGTATAGCAGGGTTACTTGTCATCATGGCAAACTGAATGAAAGCAGAAAAAGTTAGAGACAAATGGGAGGTCCACCAATATGTCAGGAGAAGAATGCACTTGTATGTAGTATAAGAAAGAGAAAGCAAGATTTAATCTTTACCCAGGCTATAGACTGGTTTAGAAGAATTATTGTGCACCACATGCCATTAAAGGGGCATGCCATGTTGCAAGGAAACTGTGGTTAGAAGCGTAAATCCCCTGACCACTTGTGCTGGGAACAGATTCCATGGAACTGTTGGCAAGAGTCAAGGGTTGGAAGGGTTTGATTTTGTTTTGCATTTCTGTAGTCCATTATTGTATGAAATTCTAATTGCAAAAGGTATGATAAAAGGAAACATACCAAAACATCCACCCTTGCTGAAGGTCAACAGGTAACTCCGTTGCTTAAAGGTATTTGAATTACTGTCTGGGATTGCTAACTTTAAATGAATCCTAGAATGTATACATACATGGGAGGCTTGGTTTGCTTTTAGATAACATGCTGCAAGAAAATATCTACTATGGTCTTGATCTGCAAAAATGTGTGGATGTCAATGGCATTATATCTGGGATTAGTGTGGCCCTATTGCTGTTCAATTCAGACTGGTTTTGGAAGGGATTTCTAACATCAAAGCAATACATTGATTGGATTAGAGAGAGTTTACAAACATCTCTCTTAAAGCCAGTCCATATTGTTACACATTCCTGGGGCAAACTGACTATAGTATGTGACAACAGGGAAGAAAATTCAGAATTCACTAACTCACGTAGATGGCTTTTTTGAAGCTTGCCAGTTTTTCATGACCAGAATGTTCTAACTTGTAGCTTTCCATCTGATTGAAAGGTGCTCAACTTTAGATAAATTGGCCTGTTATTTTTGAAATATATGATATGGATCTAAGTTTCTTTCTGTTTCTCACTCCTGTCCTCCTCATTCTGTCCTTCCTCTGTTTCTGGTTCCTATAAAAATCTGTCCATAACAGTAATTAACACAGCAAATGAATGCTATTAATTAATATCTAAAACAAAATCCAGCATGAAAAATGCCACTTATTTCGCCATGGTGCCTGTTCTTCCTGTTATGATCTATAACAGTGGTTCTCAAACTGGAGGTACCGACCCAAAAGGGGGTCACAAGATTACTGTGGGGGCTATGATGACCCCCCTCCATACCATGCCACCAGCAGCAATGCAGAAGTAAAGGGGGTCCCAGCAAATAAAAGTCTGAGAAATCCTGATCTATAAATTGGGAGGACATGACTTTCCCAAATTCACCCCTCCATCGAGAGGAGGAAGAAGAGGAGGAGGGGACCTTGACTGTAGGATCATTTGTCTTTCTCTCACCAGGATTAAAGAAGGTGATAGCTGCTGTGATCATAAAATATTTTCATGAAATTAACACAGCTACTGTAAGAAACAGACGTGGCATAAGTGGGACCAGTTCCTTTGAAATCAATGTTCCATAGTCCTCAGTGCTCCATTTAAGCAATCAGTGAAGGCAAATATCCATAAAAGTGAAGTGGAAAGGCATTCCTTTCTCACCATATATTCTGTCACATGTAGCAGAATAAAGTACAGCACACATTCCACAGGTAGGCAATCTGTAGGACAAGGGTGGGTGTGCACAAAACAGAATAGAAAACTGACTGCAATTCAAAAACTGCAGTCCTGTGTGCTGTTACTCTAAAACCAGCCCACCAATAGATTCTGGCGTTGGAAGAACCTCAGCAATGTTGCCTGGAGAACAGGCTCTTAGTAGCAACACAATTGACCAAGTTCTCCCCTAGTGTTGTAGCTCCACTAATTACACCACGTCAGAATCTAGCCTTTATTTTATATATTCCTGGGCCAAAGTTTGCCCCCATTTCCTCTTGGTTGTTGTTGAACTTTTAATTCAGGAATAAAATGTAATGGAGAGAACAATCATGTACAATACATATCATCATACTATACAATTGCACCATCAGTAGAGCTGTGCAAATAATTTTTTGGCTTCCTGGTCAAACTGGAGAAAAAAATTCGATTAACCTGAAGCAAACATGTTTTGGTTTCCTCAGTGAAGAAAGGGGAGAAAAATAGGTTGGACAAAATGTTTCCTTTAGATTTCAGGCATTTTTAACCTTTTATTTTTACTAAAAGCAAAAGAAATTTGGAAAAGCCATTTACAAAATGGCCTGAGAAAGAGGTGGTGGTTTATTGAGCCTGAGAAACAAAGCAAGAATGACTCTGTAGCCTGGTGGTTTGGGGACTCACCTAGATACTCACATTCTAATGTCTGCTCCAATGGATTAGCTAATTATTTATCCAAAGTGGAATAGCTTCAACAGGAAAAATTGAGAGAGACACACCCCTGACAACCCAATAACCCATTAGGGCACTTCCCTGCAATCAGGGCCACCGAGAGTGGGTTCGGGCCCTGGTGAAAATTTTTTTTTGGGCCCCCCAGCAAGGGCGGACCAGCTAAACAGGGCCGACGAGAGGGGGGGAAGCCAGGCCCCGGGCCCCCTTCTGGACCACTGGGCCATGGTAATTTGTACCAGCTTCCCCCCTCCTCTCATTGGCCCTGCCTGCAATATGGGAGACCCAGGACTTGTCTACATGGTGACTTCAGGTATGTCTACACTGCAATTAGACACTTGTGGCTGGCCGATTTGATTTGGGCTCGTGGGGCTCAGGCCCCAGGCTGTTTAATTGCGGTGCAGATGTTTTGGCTTGGGCTGCAGCCCAAGATCTGGGACCCTCCCACCTTGCAGGGTCCTAGAGCCCAGGCTCCAGCCAGAACTCGGACATCTACACTGCAGTTAAACAGCCCCTTAGCCCAAGACCTGTGAGCTTGAGTCAGCTGTCATGGGCCAGCTGTGGGTTTTTAATTGTAGTGTAGACATGCCCATAGTGGGTAGCAAGCCAGGGTGTGAAAGGACAGTGCACTAGCCTGCTGTGCAGTAGATTGCTCTGTGGACCCTTCTACAGCATACTAAAAAGTCCATAGTGAGTTTTGATGAACTGGCATTTCAAATAGCAGTACATCAAAGTGCACTATGAAACTTTTAGCATGCAGTAGCGTAGCAGGGTCCACACAGTGTGCGGCAGGCTAGTGCACTGTCCATTCACATCCTGTCTTGCTGGATATTAAGTCACCACTGACACCAGTCCCCAAGGTCAAATCCATGCTCAAAATCAGAGTGGGAACTTGAACGAGATCTCCCACATCCCAGGTGAGTGCTCTGACCACAGGGTGTAACGGAGGCGGGAGGGCGGGAGAGGATAGTGAAGACACTTCCTCCTCCAGTGGTTTTGTGAATGGTTCCTAAGTCCCTTTGTGACTTGAGCCTGAAAAAAATTTTGGCTGGAACTACTGGGTGAATTCTCAAATAGTTTCAATCAACCTGAAATGGCATTTTTCAGCAAATAAACTATTTGTCCAATTTTTTTTGCCTAGGAGTTGCTCCTGCAAAAGCCTGAGCACCCTCATCCCACTGGAATTTGAGGGTGCTTAGTACTGTGCCGGATCAGACTCTAAAGGCCAGATTCCGGGCCCTATTACAATTGCTACAGTGGTGCTCTTCTGGCAGAGGGCTGTATTGGGGGTGGATGTGAAAAGGGCAGTGAGCATGGATCTCCAGATGCTGGAATGACCCGAGAAGCCAGAGTCAGCCATATGTGATATAGAGCAGCTGTGGGGCTGCTGTATATCATTCTGGGGACCTGTCTGGGGACCAATAGTGACACAGGGCAATTCACCCTCTCCCAACCTCTCCAGAAATGCATTTACTCTGGGCCATACCCTGCTAGCCTAACTCCTTACTCAGGCAAAATACTCATTGATGGCACTGGCATAGCAGAGAATGCAATTTCCCCTAGGAGCTTTAATATAAGATAATGTGTATAAATGAAATTTAACTTGGGATCAATTATATGACAAAATGACCTGTCACACAAAGAGCTGCTAATTGTGTGGTGCGTTCCTGTGAAATAGTTGCTTACACTGATGGTGTGCAAACAGTGAAAGGTTTAAAGCACACATGCTATTGCTGCACTCTCTCTCTGTGTCTCTCTTTAAAGTGATAAGTACCCTATCAATTGGGCATGAAGTGCTGTTAACAAACTGAACACATTTTATTTATAGACAGAAATATGATAACCAGATTACTGTATCTGTTCGGCACAATCCATAGACCTGACCACTCCAAGTCTTTTCTTTTACGGTACAGTGAAAGAAGGAAGATATTTATTTGTGATGGAATGTGTCTATAAAGGTTCTTAAGGTACTGAATTAATTGCATGATGACAGGTTTCAGAGTGGTAGCCATGTTAGTCTGAATTAATCACGACCTTCAAGAGAAAGCGCAAGGTTTCTTGAAACAGCTAGAACCTTTGAATCTTTAAAATAGAAATCAATGGGAGTTTTGCTTGCATAGGTGCAGTGCTTACACGGGATGATCTCTTAGTTAACTAATGAGAGTTAGTTCTGTATGTCAAAGCACAAATCTTTTTAAACAGATTCTAGATTTTATGGCCAGAAGGGACCATTATGATAACCTAGTCTGATCACCTGCATAAAACAAGCCATAGAAACTTAATCCAATAATTTTTGCAACAAGTCATAACTTCTTGTTGAGCCACAGTATAGCTTCTAGAAAGACATCCAGCCCCGATTTAAAGACTTCAAGACTTTGTATCCCCTCTGGCAGTTGTGACCTCACAAGCCTCAGCATTAGGTCTTTTCATGAAGTCAGGATCAAATTACAAGGAAACAAATTGAAAGTGGCGTGAAATGAAGTGAGGAGCCATTAGTGGCCTTTCTCACCAGCTGCTCATGTGATGGATGGGACTGAACTGCAGTAAACCAGACACTACCATACATTCCCTCATGATGCAAGAAAGGGATTTCTAGTTAGGGGAATTCCTATTTTTCAGTAAAATATAGAAAACATTTTCTCTGCCTATCCTAATACTTCTCCTAGTTCAAGGGATTTCAGTGAAAGTTTCCCCGCCACTAATTTTCCTATCTATTTAGATCTTTCAAATATTGGTAGATATAAATGAACTGTTTCTATCAATGGAAGGTTTTTTTTTTTTTTTTGGGGGGGGGGGCACTTATTGCTGTAAAGGCCCTGATCCTGCAACTGCATATGTGTGAGTGGACTCCATTTGAAGTCAGTGGGAGTTTTGCTTGCATAGATGCAATGTCTATATGGAAGAATCCTTGGTTAATTAATGAGTGGGAAACATGCAGTTGCAGGAGGAGGGCCTTAGAAGTAATAACTTTTGGTTATTTGAAATATATTTTTCTTTGTTAGACGGATTTAGTTTTCACTGCTGAATATGGTGCTTTGAATATGCAAAGAACTATATGGGTCTGTCAACTGCTCTTGGGGCAGTCTCCCTGAGGTCTCAGATTTTTTCCCTAACTGGCCTTCTATTCAACTCCAATTAGCCCGGTCCATCAACTTGATCTAAAATGAATCAATCAGCCCTTAAACTCCAAGACTTACAGTCATTCTTTATCTCCTTGCCAGTTTCTTAGAGTATGTCTACACCACAATAACACACCTGTGGCTGGCCCATGTCAGCAGACTTGGGCTAGCAGGGCTCAGGCTGCAGCGCAGACATTCGAGCTCAACTCCGGAGCCCAACGAGGGGGGAGAGAAGAACATAGAATGTTGCACATTCCAAATGAGTGTTTCTGGATCCGTTACATATTATTTTACAGAGAGAACATAACTACCAACAGAACTGCCTTTTTTGGAAACAATTGCATACTCAGATTTCTTTTCTGATTGTGTACTATACTAAAGTTTGTGAATTAATGGCAAATAGTTACAAATACAAATAGAAATTGGAGATAAGAGGTTTCCTTATACAAATTTCAACCTGCCTTCCCACAGCTCTTTGTACCCTTAGGGCATTTGATATCATTTTGAATGGTGGGAGGTTAACACAGAGCTATGATGAAAATCTCTAAACCGTGACGCATCAGAGCTTGTGCTTTTAAATACCCTGATGCAGTTCTTTCTACTTTGGGATACTCCTTCCTATCATTCAGATTGCAATTAGTTGGCTTTCCAGGCATGACTGCATATCTAAGGGAGAATTATACTTGGTATATGTGCAATAGATTCTTCTAGAACATTTTAAGTAAAATGTTCAAATATGCACTCAGTTTAGATTATTATGGTCATGAGTTATGTGTACTCAAGTAATGCTCACAATGCACTGTACAAACACACACAGCAAGTCCCTGCTACAAAGCGTTTACAACCTAAGGACTCAAGCAAAATGTGAAGGGGGAGGGAGACAATCAAAATATATAACTATTTTACATATGTTTTAATTGTATTAATCTCTCTGGCCCTTTGTTGCTTGTCTTCTTAGGTCCCCACCCCACAATCAGCTTCATGTAGAGCCCCATTTACTTCAGTATGCCTCTGTTTGTGCAGAGATTCACTCATGCAGAGGTCTTTGCTGGTTTGGGGTCTCAGACTGTAAACTCTTCAGGGCAGGGACCAGGGGTGAAAGTAACCTTAAGCACTTACCAGTATGGGGGCCTGGCTCCAGGCCCCCGGAAGGGGTGGGGCCTTGGGCAGAAGGGGTGGGGCTGAGGGTCAGCCCGGGGCGCCCAGGGCTCCGGCGGCAATTTAAAGGGCCTGAGGCTCCGGCTGCTGCCATGGTAGCAGTGGCGGTGGCTGGGCGTCCCGGGTCCTTTCAAATTGCCCACCCCTGGGCAGCTGCCCCTTTTGCCTTCCCCCGTTAGTGGCCCGCAGCAGTGCTTTAAGGAGGGTCCCTTGCTGCGGTAGTGCTTTAACGTCGCTGCCCCTTTTGCCCCCCTTTCCCTGTCAGCGGCCCTCCCGGCAGGGCTGCCGACGGAGAGCAGGGGTAAAAGGGGCAGCGACGTTAATGCGTTGCCACGGCAGTGCTTTAAGGAGGGTCCTTTAACGTCAGCTGCATATGGGCCGGTACCAGCGGCCACTTCTTACCGGTACACTGTACCAGCCTATACTGGCCCACTTTCACCCTGGCAGGGACCAAAAGCACTTATATTTTCGTGTGTGTATATATATGAGAGAGAGAGAGAGCGAGAGAGAGAGAGTGTACTTAGCACATTGGGGGTGGATACAAAGAAGTTAATATAGTGCTTTGTATGGAATATTATTATTATTTATGGAAGGATTATTAGAAGCACTAAAAACTGTAAAATAGAAGTATATCTATTCCATAGTTAAATTTGAGTTAGATGCTATAACTACGCTACTAACTAAATGTGACACCTGATACTTAAATGCTAATCTGATGTATTGTTTCCATTTATAAGATTCGCCTGTCATTGACTTCTAAGTGTATTTACAATAAAACACCACCACGTAACTAATGTTACTTAATGTCACCTAATACTAACCACATAACTCCTTTACCAAAACAAATAAAAAATCCCCACTCAAGCCATGCTCCCCCACGAGAAAAATCTTGGGTTGTTAGACAGGCCTTGCAGTTCTGAAAGTCAATAAACTTCAGATTTGTTGGAACTGTGGCCAGCTGAATGCCAGGAATATAAGATTTATGGAAAATTAAATAAGTACCATTTGATTATTGAAGTTCTCAGACAAGGTTGAAGAATAATGCATTTGAGATGAAAGCATTGTGCAGTTGTTTAACTTCAGTCTAGCTATTTTACAGGTACTGTTTTTAAATTTGTCCAAAACTTTCATAATTAAACCATAGTTTTGGGCCTGATCTTGTAAACCTCCTGTTTGCAAGACAATGTGCAAGTTAATGAAAGTTCTTAAACTAAAACCCAGATTCACTAAAATCTAGTCCTGAGATTTCAGCTTGAGTGTGCAGGCCTGGTTAGAAAAATTTTACCTGTAAACAGAGCAAATAGGCTATAGAGTCCTTGAAACAGTAAACCCTACCATGCAATATTTTATTACATTGCTGTGGCAGTTAGACCCCTGAATTGGCCAGGGGAGAATTCCCTCTGGTGCAGATTTTGCATGTAACTCTTCTGCCAGACATTGTCAGCAGCAATAAGGCATGGGTTCAAATGTTTAAGGGGTTGCTCTGAAAATTAACAATCACCACTGGTTTGAACCCCCACCTAGAAACCTAGGAAAAACTAAATGCCTTCCCTCGGTGTTCTTAACACAGTATTGCCCACTCATGATTTTAACTGGGCCTGGAGCCAGCCTTGGATGGCATGCCAAGCTCCAGCCCTCTAGGGAATTTGAGCCATGCCTGGTGGAAGATCCCTCTGATTGGCTGCCTGCCTCATTTGCCTGCCTGCTGGGGAAGAGAAACCAGTGAGAGCTGCTACAGGAAGAGTTCTCTCTTCATCCCCTTCCCCTCAGGATGGGAAGGAGAGGAGGGCAAGGAGCAGGAAGAGCCCAGTATCTCAGAACAGCTCTGTCTCTCCTCCTCTCCCCTCTCCTGCCCTTCTATAAGCAATAGGGTTGGTTCCTCCTCGCCTTCCCCTTCTTTCCCTCCCTGCAGCATCTGGCATATGAAGGGTGAAGAACCCCTAGAACTGCCCCCCCAGCCTGTTCAATATCTTCATTAATGATCTGGAGGATGGCATGGACTGCACTCTCAGCAAGTTTGCAAATGACACTAAACTGGGAGGAGTGGTAGATATGCTGGAGGGTAGGGATAGGATACAGAGGGACCTAGACAAATTAGAGGATTGGGCCAAAAGAAACCTGATGAGGTTCAACAAGGACAAGTGCAGAGTCCTGCACTTAGGATGGAAGAATCCCATGCACTGCTACAGACTAGGGACCGAATGGCTAGGCAGCAGTTCTGCAGAAAAGGACCTAGGGGTTACAGTGGACAAAAAGCTGGATATGAGTCAACAGTGTGCTCTTGTTGCCAAGAAGGCTAACGGCATTTTGGGCTGTATAAGTAGGGGCATTGCCCGCAGATTGAGGGACGTGATCATTCCCCTCTATTCGACATTGGTGAGGCCTCATCTGGAGTACTATGTTCAGTTTTGGGCCCCACACTACAAGAAGGATGTGGAAAAATTGGAAAGAGTCCAACGGAGGGCAACAAAAATGATTAGGGGGCTGGAGCACATGACTTATGAGGAAAGACTGAGGGAACTGGGATTGTTTAGTCTGCAGAAGAGAAGAATGAGGGGGGATTTGATAGCTGCTTTCAACTACCTGAAAGGGGGTTCCCAAGAGGATGGATCTAGACTGTTCTCAGTGGTACCAGATGACAGAACAAACAGTAATGGTGTCAAGTTGCAGTGGGGGAGGTTTAGGTTGGATATTAGGAAAAACTTTTTTATTAGGAGGGTTGTGAAGCACTGGAATGGATTACCTAGGGAGGTGGCAGAATCTCCTTCCTTAGAGGTTTTTAAGGGTCAGGCTTGACAAAGCCCTGGCTGGGATGATTTAGTTGGGAATTGGTCCTGCTTTGAGCAGGGGGTTGGACTAGATGACCTCCTGGGTCCCTTCCAACCCTGATATTCTATGATTCTATGAGGCAACACTGTTGCACCCTCTCCAGCCTGGAAAGGGGGCTGAAGAACTCCTGGAAGAGCAGAGGTGAGACTGATGGGCTGAACTGATGGGGGGCTGGGGGTGGCAGTGAGTGGGACTGAGAGACAAGATTGATTTGGAGGTTGGGGCAGAATTAATTGCTGGGCAGGGGATGGGCAGATGTGGGATGAGAGCTCCAGTGGCAGAGGCCAAAATCACCTTACTTTACAAATTTGGGACAGTGGGCAATGCTAACTGTAATATACACACTGGGGATGGACAGGGAGAGCTCAAAAATCAAACAACCTCCCACCCCAGTATAATCCTTTTAAAAAGTCTCCTGATTTTTGATGTCTTGAGGTTGGCAGTACTGTTAGCAGGCAATTCCTTCTAGCTCACAAGCATTGATTATTAAAACAAGGAAAGATGGGTGAGAATGTGTGATAAACAAATGTCTCTAACACATCCCTCTTCACCCTCTGTTACACCCCACTCATGGTTTGATGTCAGTGGGTAGAGTCCAGGAGTGCACTTTTGAAGGCCTGTGTGATGGTGTGTCCACTCCACACAAGGCCTGAAGGGATTAAGGTGGCTAGGTGGGCCAATTAACTGCCCAGGCTGCACCTGGAGGAGGAGCCAGGAAGCAGGGATTAATTAGATGAGGCCCAACTGGACAGGGACAGGTGGGGCCCGTATAAAGCCCAGGAGATGAGAACAGAAACAGGCTGTAGGGAAGTAGTTTGCAGTCACTCCCTGGGAGAAGGGAAGTGTGTTTGGGGCTATAGAGAAAAGTAGCTTACAGTTACTCCCTGGGAGGAGGGAGTTGTGGTGGGCTGGCAAGCCCAGGGGGCAGGGAGAGTCAGGAAAGGCTCAGGGAAAAAACAGGATAGGATAGTGCAGACCTTGGCTGCTGAAGAGAGGGCCCCTGAACTGGAACCTGGAACAGAGGGTGGGTCTGGGTTCCCCTACCAGCCACTGGGGAAGTGGCACAGAACAGGCAGTGGAGAGTAGACTGCCTGGACCATTTGCCCTGAAAGACTTTGATACCCTGGAAGGAGAGGACCATAGTGAACTGAATGGAGGACCAAGTCATGAAAAGGAATCATGCTGCTCCTGAAGCAACAGGAGCCACTGGGTGAGAGAGGATGATGGATGGAGAGACTGCCAGAGGAGTGCGCAGCACCTGGAAAGAGTTAATCCCCAGAGCGGCCAGGAGGAGGTTACCCTAGCGGTGAGTGCACCCCATGACAGCCTGTCTCCAGCCTCTTGGGGAAGTGCTGCCTGCTGTGGTCCTCAGAGTCCATCTAACCTGGCTATAGTGATTCCAGCTTTATTGGTGCCTCTATGGCAGGACCCTCACCAGAATTCACTTAGCTCTATTGCTGCCCTCTGCAGCTTAAGCAAAGAGCTGTCTCTTCACAAAGTCTTCACTAAAGAGGAATCAATGGCATTAAGGACCCTTAAGCAGTGTCCTTGCCACAAAGGTAGGAGCTCCTTTCTTTCTTCTCAGTTCAGTCCCCCTACCCCACCAATTCAAAGTTTTGTTTTGTTTTGTTTTGCATAGTTCTGGTGAGAATCCAAAATGTCACTTGGATTTTGAGCAGAGACAACTTGTGCCTGCTGATAGTGGGGGAGGAGGGCAGAGTGAGGGCAGCTGGCTTCAGCATGCTACCTCTATAGCTCACTTCTTCTGTAGCTGTAGATCCCAAACTTGTCAGTAGTGCAGCTCCCTTACCTATATTTTTAAACTTACTGGCTCCCCACAGTCATACTGTAGTGGATGTGTTTTTTTGTTTTTTTTTTTACTGACTCAAGACACTAGAGTCAAGAGAGACACTAGAGTTCAGATAGGTTTGCATCATTACTTGTGCTGCAACCCCATTGTTCTTTCCAGTCATGGCTACAGCCCCATCAATATACTGCCTCACGTACATAGCCCAGTTTAGACCATTGTCCACTATGAGTTTGAGGATCTTGAATATTTCCTACCACTTGTTCAGACTGGAATTTCTTTGCAAAATAAAAGGTCTTCAACTATTGTACCTGATTCGATAAATCTCACATAACACAGAAGCTGAGCCATGTTTTCTACCTCTGTGGATTAATCAAGCTGCGGTGAAGAATACTGAATCTTATCTTGTTCTATCAGCTGATCCTGGATGTTTTCTGTAAGGTCACCAGTCATAATTCTACATGTCTATTGCTACTGGAAGTAGAAGGGTTTCACCACCAACATATGACTGTTTGCAATTCACATGGCTGAAACACAAGATGCTTCTGAGGCTTTTTGAGGAACAGTTGCTTCTTTAGACATGACTCTGTTTTTGCTTTTGCTTCTTTCTAAAGAAAAAAAACCACAGCTCTTGTTTACAAATTGTGTGTGTTTAATTTCTAAATGTTTCCCTGGCCTCATACTTTCATTTACTAGCACTTGAAAACAAATAAATTGTGGCTGTGGATTTTCTCCAGTGATATGAATATACACAAATCCAAACCTAATGTAACTATCATCATATTGTCTGCTTTTCTTACTTTGCTGGGTATCTTTATTAAAATAATCTTCAGCCAAAAATTTGCTACTTGCTTAGCACTTGGTAAAAATAATTCCATTGTAAAGATAAGCCTTCTCCTATCTCTCTCTCTCACAGTCCTCTTTCCCTGTCTGCTAGAGCTGGTGTGCTAGAGTCTTTCCTCTAAAAGCCCCCCAAAAATGAAGCTCACTCCCTTCAGGGGTGTGTAAATGTATGTTCTGAGGAATAATAACGGCTGAGTTAAATTTTCTGGACAATTTACTTTATGATGTGTGACAATGATAATAATGTTCTGTCCCCGTGTGCTCCCCACGTTAGAAAACACGTCCAGTGAACGATTGAAGCTGCATTTCCTCATTGCACCTTTTCAGTGGCTATCATTTTTAACTGTCATAAAATACCAATGAGTCATACCTTATTTGAAATCACATGAGTGCACATGAACAATTTAGTGATAACAAGTACACGCAGAAAAAAAATACTCCCCTTCAAAAGTGAAGGATAAACGTTAATGTTGTTAATCTGTAATAAGCCATTTTGACCTCTGACTTTCCACACTCCAACTTGACCTTCTAGGCTCAGTCATGAGTGCAAAAGTGGCCATTAAGCACCCACTGCAGGTATACAGATGCTTACTTGGAGTTGATTTTGGTAGTGATTAAGTGATTTAATCCTATATGATATGAGAGCTGACTTAACTATAAATTGGATACTTTTTTTTAGATTACCTTGCTTTTTAAATTTGTACAGGGCGCAATACAATGAGAGCTCTGAACTCAATTAGAGGCCCTGGATGCTACTATAATCCAAATAATAATAGTTACTTGTAATACAGACTACAGAGGGAAAATCCCTTGTACAATTCCCTTCCACTGACAAAAGCAGTCTGGTAGAAGAAATCTGATTCACAAATTGATGATTTTAGTCAGCCAAAGTTTACCCACTCACCTCTCTCTCCCAATCAACCCCAGCATGTTTGGCAGGAGCTCAGCATAATTTGTTTACTGTAACTCACATTCTATAATGGATATGTATGCCCACCCTCTGATGCCAATTATGTACCATCAAAAGTAGTGTGTACTATCAATAATCTTTATTTGTTTAAAGAGAGATTAGAGATGCTCTATGGATTCCTGCACATGGAGTACATGCAGGCAGTGCTTTCCTAATGTACAATTTGATGCTCAGGAACAAATGCCATAAGAGAGTAGTACTAGAATGTGTGAAATATCAGTCATTAATGGCTAAGTTTTCAAAAATTGGTGTCTGCTGTGTCTGCAAATATGCTATAACAGAAGCCATTGGAATCAGTGGATACTGATCAAAGCTGTGGACTGGGGTCAAACCTTGGTGGGTGTAACGGGGTTGGGACCAGGGCCGGCTCCAGGGTTTTGGCCGCCCCAAGCAGCCAAAAAAAAGCCGCGATCGAGATCTGCGGCAGCAATTCGGCGGAAGGTCCTTCGCTCGGAGCGGGAGTGAGGGACTGTCCGCCGAATAGCGGGACCTGCCGCCCCTCTCTGGAGTGGCCGCCCCAAGCACCTGCTTGCCAAGCTGGTGCCTGGAGCTGGCCCTGGTTGGGACTCACCACCTGGCACCTCCTACTGGAGGTCTCTGGGAATTGCTCTGTCCAGTGGAGTGTCCCCTCCTGGTGGTGTCCCATCCATCATCTCTCCCTCAGTAGCAGGGTAGTATGGCCCAACAGCCAGAGGCATAGGGGGACCCAGGGCCTCCTTCTCCACAGGGCTCTCCTAAGCAGGATTCCCCTTGCCGTTGGCTCAGCAGGGATCCGGCCACAGCACGCTGAGTGTCAGTGTTGCTCTAATGCAGCTCATCCCTAAAGTTCCCCTGGGTCACTTCCTACCCTCAATGTCACAGTCTCCTCTGGAGATGTGGGTTCCAGTCCGTTCCCCTCTGGCGGGTCCTCCGTCTGAGATGCAGGGTTCGGGCTGGAGCCTGGACTGTTCCGCCTTGGGAGCTGGCTGTGTGCATCCTTCTCCTCCAGTGATCAGCCCCAACTGAGCAGCTTTGCAGGCTTTTATACCTAGCCTCCAGTTGGCGCATGCCCTGCAGGGCTTCCGGGGCGGGGCTTCCTCTGCCAGGAAGGAAGGATTAACCCCTGCTGTGTCAGTGCGGGGCCGCTCTGCCCCATCACAGTGGGCTTGAGGCCATGGGCTGGGAGGAATGTGATGCGTGGGCTGTGGGGAGTCCCCTGTTTATGTGAGGCACCATGGGCTGGCCTCCCTGAGTTACGGGATGTGGAGGGGAGGGAATTAAACTGTGGAAGGTCCATAGGGTCTTTCTGTGGAAGCATTTGGGCTGTGACCTCCTGAGATGCAGACCGTAAATGGGTTGTGTGTGTCCTGAGTCAAGGGGAGTCCTTTTTGGTGGGACCCTGAGTCATGGCTTCCTGAACTGGTAGGATATGAAAGCATGCCTTGAGACAGTAGGATGTGGTGGTCCTCTGAGTGTATGCCATTGGGAGACCTCCTGAACCCTGGAGTCTGGTGTGCCAGGTCCCCCTGAACTGAAGCTCATGGGAGATGGAGGGGCCATGTGCCATGTTGAATGAGCCAATGGGCTATATTCTATTGGGTTGAACAGAGTGGACAGCACCCTCAACAAAGGGCCATGTGATCTCCAGCACTATGGGCAATAAATGAGTGGGGCATTGGTCAGGTATCTTGAGCTGTGGGCTGAAGGGGGTAAAGCCCCAGGGACTGAGTCTTTCTTGGGCATAAATTGCTCATGTGCCTAGAGGCCCAGATTGCCTTAATCCAGCATTTTCACTGAGGACTTCTCATGTACTGCCAATTAGGAGTTTTTGGGGGAAGGACAAGGCCTATGGACTTTTAAACAAGTTGTTGTGACTGGAAATCCAAACCCTCAGCAAGAACAATGCTCTGTAGAGTAGCTAATTCTTTGCTCCTCCCTCAAAATATCATACAGCTCCAATCCTTCAGAGCAAGGGTGGGGCTTTTGTGGGGATCTGGAGGCAGGAAATGATTTAGTTGAGAAAGTTCCTCCTTGCTACTCTTTGATCTTTCTGCCATATTCACTAGATCTGGGCTCCCCTCCACTCACAAAGTGCAGGGAGCAATCTGATCCTAAAGAGACTTCCCATGTTAGGTATGTCTTCACTACCAATGTTAAAGCGCTGCCGCGACAGCACTTTAACGTGGCTATGTAGTGGCGGCACCAGCGCTGGGAGAGAGCGGAGTAGCTACCACAAGGGGACCATGAGTCCTGGTGCACTGTGTACACTGCCACTTTACAGCGCTGAAACTTGCATTGCTCAGTTTGCATTGTTCAGGGGCAGGGCCGCCCAGAGGATTCAAGGGGCCTGGGGCAAAGCAATTTCGGGGGCCCCTTCCATAAAAAAAAGTTGCAATACTATAGAATAGTATATTCTCGTGGGGGCCCCTGGGGCAAATTGCCCCAATTGCCCCCCCTCTGGGTGGCCCTGTTCAGGGGTGTGTTTTTTCACACCCTTGAGTACAGAGCTGGCTCCAGGCACCAGCAAACCAAGCACGCGCTTGGGGCAGCACATTTTAAGGGGCGGCATTCCAGACAGCCTTTTTTGTGTGTGTGTGTGTGTGCGCTTGGGGCGGCAAAATCCTAGAGCCGGCCCTGGCAGCAGCAGCGCGTCCTGAGTGGGGGGCGCCCTGGGGCCGCTGTGGTTCGCGTTGGGGAGCAGAGCCCGCACCTTATGGCTGGGCGGGCTCCGAGCGCGGGACACTTGGGCTGGGGGTTGCCCCGTGGGGTGCACGGAGCCACCTGCAGGTGCCGCAGGGTGGCTGCCCCCCAGCGCTGCAGCCGGGGCTGGGTGAAGCGGCCCGAGCCGCCCAGGGACTGCAGCAGGGCTGCCAGGAGCAGCAGCAGCAGCGGGGCCATAGTGGGGACTGGTGCCTGGGGCGCTGCCGTGCGGGACCCGTGTTCCATTCTCCGGGGCTCCGCTCACTCTGGGGCTGCCCTGGCTCCTCAGCCCTCTGCCAGGTGGTCCCCCGGCTCTGCCCTCCCGGGTCCCGCTGGTCCTGGAGGTGGGAGGCCTGGCTGGAGGGACCCTGAGCTGAGGCGTGGCCCAGGAGCCCCACTGCTTATCCTGACCCTGCCAGCGCCGGACCGTCTGGAGGTGAGGGGGGAGCGGGCAGAGTCAGCACTGGTGGGGGAAGCCCAGGGCTGGGGCAGCACGGAGTGCGGGTGGGGTGGGGGGGGAGAGCCCAGGGCC
>NC_048303.1:31360244-31446057 GCF_013100865.1 Trachemys scripta elegans | reverse complement strand
TTTATTAGAGCATAAGCTTTCGTGGACTACAGCCCACTTCTTCGGTATGCATCCGAAGAAGTGGGCTGTAGTCCACGAAAGCTTATGCTCTAATAAATTTGTTAGTCTCTAAGGTGCCACAAATACTCCTGTTCTTTTTGCGGATACAGACTAACACGGCTCCTACTTTAAAAAACCTAGAGCCAGCCCTGCCTGAGTGAGAAAGTTTCAGCTCTGTAAAGTGGCAGTATAGACAAGGCCTTAGAGTTTATTCATTTTGTTATTTGTGTAGCCTGATGAACCTCTTGTTTCTGTGTAGTTCTCAGTGTGACAGCTGTCATACCAACCTTTCTGTATGTTACAATAGCACACTCGATCTGAAATGCCAGACCACATTTAAAAAAGTGACTAATTCAGTTTTTTCATAGGCAAGGCTTTTTAAGAAAAGTGATTAAAAGGGATGCAGCCTCAAATACTAGCTTCCGTGAATCAGTTTTGGCTCTAGATTGTTTGTTTATTGTTTATACACTGATATGAGTGAAAGGAATATTTTCAGTCTTCATCAATATCTATATATCCCCCCACCCAACACACCTTTCAAGATCCAGGGGTCCCACACGTGCCTATCACATCATGTGGTGTGCCTAATCCAGTGCACTAAATGCCCCAATAACAACTATGTTGGTGAAACCAGACCATCGCTACACTTCTGAATGAACTTGCACCATATCACCTGTGGATGAACATATTTCACAAAGTGGTCACTCCATATCTGACCTCTTACTCCTCATCCTCAAATGAAACCTGCAAAATACCTTCAAAAAGATGAGCCTGAGAACTTAAATTCATAACTTTGCTGGACACTAAGGGCTTGTCTACACCACACAGCTTTTAGTGACAAGGCTGTGTCGACACAGCCTTGTCACTGAAAGTCAACGTGTGTAATCGCTCTTTGTCGGTACTTTGTTGGCACTTTTGCCAATAAAACTTCTAGCTTCGCGAGCGGCATTAGCTTTGTTGGCAGGAGAGTGCTCCTGCCGACAGAGCCGCGTTCACACTGCCACTTGCGTAGGTAAAACTTTTGTCTTTCAGGGGCGACGGAGGGGTTAAGTACCTGTGAAAGACAAAAGTTTTGTCGACAACTTCGCAGTGAAGACATACCCTGAAAATCATGGACTTAATAAAGACTAGGGTGACCAGACAGCAAATGTGAAAAATAGGGACGGTGGGGTGGGGGGTAATAGGAGCCTACATAAGAAAAAGACCTAAAAATCGGGACTGTCCCTATAAAATCGGGACATCTGGTCACCCTAATAAAGACACTGGATTTGTAGCTTATTGCAACAATCTGTAACCCACTAATCCCACTTTTTCTTCCTGTGACTGCAGAGGTGTTAACTGGCTACTTCATCTTGAATGGTCTCTTGGAATATCTGTTAACTACTTTTGCTAAACAATCTATTCCACCTTGTATTTAGTTGTGACCCTCTAAATACCTTTCCCAGACCTAACAGACTAACACGGCTGCTACTCTGAAACTTCCCAGACCTGAAGAGCTTTGTGTAAACTCAAAAGCTTGTCTCTTTCAGCTACAGAAGTTGATCCAATAAAAGATATTACCTCATTCACCTTGTCTCTAATATTCTGGGACCAACATGACTACATGGATGAATTTAGTTGGGGTTGGTCCTGCTTTGAGCAGGGGGTTGGACTAGATGACCTCCTGAGGTCTCTTCCAACCCTAATATTCTATGATTCTATGGCTACAACACTGCAGTGAACACATTCACATTTAAACGACTTTTGTTGTTGTTGACCATAACTTTACTTAGTTGTAAAGCTTGAGCTTGAATGGCTCATCTATCTGTTTTATTTGGTATTGTATTAAAAACTGGAATTGGGAAGGGTTTAATAGGGTTTATTATCCAAACGCTGGCCACAGTTCTCCTTTCAGAGTCATCTCAAATAGGTAGATCTCAAATTTGATTTTCTGCTTGATGTGTGTAAAAAGAGCAGAATACCATAGCTCAGATTCGACATGCTGAGCACAGCAAAACTAACAACAGGGACCTAAATCCATCAAATTTGCAGATTTTAATTGTTTCTGGCTTTATGGGAGGGTTACTCCCGAGTACCCTGATTTTGTGTGGCATGGGCTATTTAATTTTATTTGTTTTAGTAATTAATGGCAGGGATACCTGGAGCCCTAGATGCCCATTCTTAATCTTTGTATAAATCTAAATTATTAATATTAATTAACACATATCCTGCCTATTGCTGAAGAGGCAATGGAGAGACACTGTCATACTTTCATGTGTAGTGGTGGCTATTCAATAATTCAGGTGGTCTGGATTTCAGTATGAAATATTATTGGACAAGGTAACTGGGATATCTCTAGCCACGAACCCAAAGGTTTTGTTGTTGTGGTGGAGTCACCACGTTAATTCCTTTAAACAGAGTGGAGGTCTTACATTGTATATAGTCCACAAAATTGACAAATTATTGTTTTGATTTTGAAACCTAGGCAAGATTAAGAAGGATTTTTTGATAAAACAACAAACGCTACTGGTTTGGAATAGCTGACTATCAATGTGCACAGGGGAAAAAAAAGAGCAGACGATGAACAATGGGATTAATTGGAAAACGTAGGGAAGGATCACCCACTATTAGAATTTTTGTCATACAGACTGAAAGATCTATAGGGATTTCCCCCCCCCCAACCCCCAAACAGAGGGAAATCAGGCATTGGATCAGGAAACAGATCTTTCTCTTCTAGAAGAGTTTCTAACTCATTGCTTTCATTGTAATTTGCCATGTAAACAACAGCATTGTAAATTGCAACTTTTACCTTTCAATAAAGTTGTAAGTTAAAAACCCACTACAATTGTGAGCTAGCAGTGCAGTATATGTAACCCTGAAATCCTCAGACTGTTTGTTTACATACTAAATTATAATTCTCTGGGGTAAGGGTTTTAAATAGAGTACGAATTTGTTTTTTTTTTTTCATTGTTTTACTTTTTTACTGTTGTTTTAAACAAATAAGACACTATTTATGAGCTACAGACTGACAACTGACGCAAATCCTGTCCCATGCCAAAGTATTTCTTAGTCTACTTACACACACACACCTGCCAACTATATTAGTCATTATTGCTAAATTTAACATGGAAAATAAAAGGAGATTAAGCAATGTTAAGGTGTGGTACAAATTGACAAAAGCCTGAAACAGTTGAGGACGAAACTCCATCTTTCATGTGCCAGTTTGTGCCTACATAATGCAGCACATATACTTGAGGTTAGCTATTTCCTGCAATGTCTGTAATACCTCTGCACAATGGAGCACATGCAGAACAGAGCTCCTGCTTCAGCTTTGTATTTCCTGGTTGTATCCATTTGTGTAACGAACGTAATGTTGTTTAACCTCTCAACTGCTGCATGGAAATAATGGACAGTCACCTTCAGTTTTTGTTGCTACAAGATGGATGCCTGGAATGAAAGGTTGTCCAGTGGATAGACCACTGGACTGACAATTGAAAGACCTGGGTTTTGTAGCTTTACCAGTAATCTGCTGTATGACGTTGGGCAAGTAATTTTACCTCCGTGGACTCTGTTTCCTGTGTCCCTTCTGATACCTTTTCTGTCTTGCCCATTTAGACTACTCTTTGGGGTAGGGACGTTCTTTTACAATGTGTTTGTATGGTGCCTATCACTATGGGGCTGGGATAATGGTTGGGGCTTCTAGGTTAGTTGCCAGGAAGAAATGGTAGAAATAAAGGGAGGGTATCCTCTTCTTCCATGGTCCTAAACCAGATATATCAGTTTGCATTACATTCCACTCACTCGGAAAACAGAGCTCTGTGTATTGTATTTGTGCCCTTTGTATTTATTTATATTACAGGAATCCCCATAGACTCCAGTCATGATCAGAACTACTTTATTCTTGGCAGTGTAGAAGCACAGTAAGAAACAGTATCTGTCCCAAAGAACCCACATTTTAGAGACAGAATGTTAGCAGTAGGTGTAATACACAACAAAGGGTGTTGTAGTAAGTGGAGGACCAAAACGGTAGTAGTAAAGTATGGTTATGTACAGTAGTTACATGCATAATTTGCAAGGTCACAATAGGGTGTGGAGGGAGAGTCCCTATCCAATATTTTTATTTGTATGGAATTTAGCAACTTGACTGAATTTATTGTCAACCTGACTGTCATCAGCTAATCAAACAAGATTCCTTGAAACCCTGCCACACTTTCTACTCTCTTGAATAGATACAGGATATTCAGATACCTGTCATTTTTCCAAAGTCCAAGTGTTTGGGAAGTGGTGTCATATGAACTCCTTAAATTTAGCATATACATTTCTGTGGAAGAGGATTCTGGTATGCCTATGCAATTCATCTGAAACCATTACAATACAGTTCTTTGAACCATGAATGTTCTTCTGTTGTTTTTATTCTCTGTGAAGAATTTCACACAACTGCTTTATAAGCATTCAAGAAAGCATAGAATGGAGAATGCGCTAATTCATTCATTGTATGCGGTGTTGATCCCAGGATATTAAATAGACAAGGTGGGTGAAGTAATATCTTTTATTGGGCCAACTTCTGTTAGTGAGAGAAACAAACTTACCTAGAGCTTACTCAGAGCTCTTCTTCAGGTCTGGGAAGAAGAGCTCTGTATAAGCTTGAACGCTTGTCTTTCTCACCAACAGAACTTGGTCCAATAAAATATATTACCTCACCCACCTCTAATCTACTCAGACATATCTGAACAGATAAGGGAGCGGGGAAGAAATGAGTTCTTCACTGAACTAAGAAATAATAGAGACAATAGTGGATGTAAAATTAGCATCCTTAAGTGTATGAGTCCACAAGAAAAGGTAGGTCAGAGTGGGCACTACATAAGTCATCCTCCAAGTAACCAGGCAGCTGGGAGCCCTTCAGATGGATCTGTTTGTCACAAGAAAAAGCCTCCAGCTAAGAAAAGTGAAAGAGATCTAGTAGTTATGTTGACAGATACCCTGTCACACAAGTGATCCAAGACTCTGTTGTACATATTACCTCCCCTATGATTGATAGAAAAATGATTCAGAAGGTAAAGAAAGAACAAAGTGAAGTAATCCTGGTTACCCCAAGATGGCCAAGAAATGTGAATACGACTTTCAGTGACAAGAACAAGGACCAGTCCTTCATCTACACTCCAAACCTCTACAGTTTATAGCCTGGACACTAAAAATGAATAAATGGATGAAAACTCCTGTGTTGTTTTTTTTAGTTACTTAGACCTCATTTTCTTCAGGACATCTACTCAGCAACTTATCCTAATGCCTGGACTGTATTTTCTTTTTTGTGCAAGGATAGACACTTGAACTCCTAAAACTCAGACATTCCAGCAAAACTTAATTGCTGAAAAACAGGAATTGTGGAAAAATATAGTCAACATATTTTCTTTCAATTTTTTGTAGCAATTCAGAATCTGAGTGAAAATTTCACTAAACTTTAAAAAATGCCCACTGTCTTCAGTTATAGTTAAAATTTGCCTGGTTATTTATGAAGTTTTAAAAGTTATTACATTTAGGAAGCACTAGTTTGGGCAGCAAGTGGATGGGCTAGGGTTACGTGAACATTCTTACTGGGCAATAAGTCTTCAGCTACCTCTAGTTCTGCAGAGAGGATACAACCTAGAAGTCAGGACTAGCAGTAATGTTATTAAGAGAAAACTTTCAATGTCTCTGTAATTGGATAACAAATTTTCTATTCCACGCACAATTCATGTGAAACTCCAGTTAAATTCAATAGGTCTGATCCTCATTTAGGCTCAGGTCACTATTGCCAAAGCAATGTAATCTGGCCTTTGTGTAAATAGAAATCAGATCCAATGGGATTTTTGCCTGAATGAGGCCTGCAGGATTGGGTCCTATGACTATAAAACTAATTGAGATGGTAAATAATTGCATTTGGTTACATGACAAACTCTGATGTTTTCATGCTATTGTATCTTAATTATTTCTGTTAAATACAGAAATTAATTTTGCAGAAAAGATAAGGATTTATGCCTATCTTGAATAAAAAAGTCTTAAGATAATGGGTTAAAGTTGATTTTTCTCAGCATTTATGGCACCTGCATCCTGAATGGATAGATCTTTCTTCTCTAGGATAATTTGACATCCCCGTATTAGAGAGACAAGATGGGTGAGATAATATACCGGCACCACCTAGAGCTAGTAGAGGCAAATTGCACTGTTTTCATTTATAAGCCCTGTATTTTAGGGGTTTAGTCTGTGCTGTGGAAACTTACAGCAGACTGAAAATTGGAAGACCATGTTTTTAGCATGTAAGTAAAATAATTTTTATTTTTCAAATCACTATTTTTTGTTGTTAAATAGAGTCTATGTGATATTTAAGAGGCCTCCTAATTAAAATGGCTTTTGGCTTTTCTGTTTAACTCTGAAGAAACTTCAGTTTAAAAATACCATGGATTGATTCCTTAGATGCTCCAAATAAGCACTGAGAACAACAGAAGCTGTTGGCTTCTCCCTGATCTTTAGGCCAGTTTTCTGCTAGTCCAATCCCCAGAGAAATTTAAAGCAGCCTCAGGGCTGCTTAAAACTATACCAGCTTACAGCAAGGGCTGATCACTAGCTCACAACCTGAACCTAGAGTGATGCAAAGAGACCAACATGGGATCAAAGATTTGATTCTATCTGTGCAAAGTGAAGCCCAAAATCCAATTGATTCTAAACTGCTTTATACGGTTATTATAAGAGTTGTTCTTTTCTTTAATTTTAATAAATCTGCTTTAGTGAGACCCAAAACAAAATGTGTGTAATGTATGGCACAAAGGAAAATCTCCCACCTGCCTATTGATTTAGTAGGATTAATACCTACGGGGGCATGGAACCAGGGAATGAATTAAAGGGGAACTTGTCACTGAGACTGTTTACTCCTTGGCTCCATCTGTCACTCTGATATGGCTCCCATAAATACATGCAAAACCCCAACTGCACAGAGTTGTCCAGAGAAGCTGCTACAGGCTCTGGGGAATGTCTCTGCTACCCTCCTCTCTGCAAATTTAGGGTCCTCTCCACTCCTTTCTTACTGTTTCATTCCCCTTTGCAACGTCACAGCTCCTACTGACACACACAAAGCAGTGAGCAACTGGATGGGGCAGAGAGACAA
The DNA here is from genome assembly GCF_013100865.1 of Trachemys scripta elegans. Taxonomy (NCBI): domain Eukaryota; kingdom Metazoa; phylum Chordata; order Testudines; family Emydidae; genus Trachemys; species Trachemys scripta. The sequence continues at coordinate 31,438,901 of NC_048303.1, read as the reverse complement.
GAATCCTCTGTGTATGCTGTTCTGCCTGGACGGTGGTTCCCATTCACTCCTAATGCTCTTTCTGGGCTTCTTCTCCTACGCTCACAAGTACTTTACAGAATAATATGCAGCAATTTTCTAACACTTTCTATCTGAAGGTTTCAAACCACTTTACAAAGGTGCATGAGCAGCCACATCCCTATTTTATAGATAGGGAACATGAGGCAGAGAATTTAAGGTCAAATTCTTAAATGTAGGTGCCTAAAGTTAGGAAGTTAAATCCAGATTTATGCACCTAAATAAATTGCCTGCTTTTCAGAGGTACTGAGCACTCAAGCTTTCATTGACTTCCAAAGAGAAGGGATGGGAAGGAGCAGGGAGGAAGGAGCAATGTGAATGAGAAAGGTATCTTTTTTTCTTGGTAAAGAGGCCTGACTGTTTAAGTGTGGTAATGCTGGTGATGGCTGTCAGCCTATCAGAACTTTCTCTCTATCTCTTGGGCAATCGGAAGAGGCCTGGAAGAGCTCACCTGACCCACCTGTAATTGTAGGGAGGGTGTGTATGTGGGGCGAGCTTCTCTCAAATCCTAAGGCAAAAAGAAATGCCCAATGGAAAATATGTTGAATAATGCAAAGAAAGGCAGCTTAGTGGTTTTATGCCCTATGTCAGCAGGTACTCAGCCCTTAACTGCTATTCTAAAAACAAAACACTTTTTGTTTCAAAATTCAGTTAAGGTTCCTAAGCAACAATATTGTACTTACCTATCACATTGTTTACAAACCCCCACACACTTAAAACAAGGAAATGAGTATTAAGGAACATGATAAGTCTTACTGTATTCATCAGTAAACACTTTTTTCTGACCAAGTACAACTAAATTCATATTTCACAACAACCCTAACTCTAATTTACCAGTATATCATGCTTTCTCCTTTGCTACCCAACATGCATAGATTTTCAAAAAATTCCACCCAAATCCACATTATCTTCCTTCAAATTTCTCCTTAAAAATCACTCCTGATGTCTACACCTAACAATGACTAGAAAACTGGTGTGCTCTGATCACTGCTTAGTATTCAAATCATAATAGTTTCACAGATACAAAAAGCAGAGGGGGGAAGCACAGTGTATCCACCTCTTTTCTCATCATATATTTAACTGAAAGCTCCTTGGGGCATATTTTCATTATATGGGTGTATACCGACTAGCATTACGGGCCCTTGATTGGAGCCTATAGCCACTAGTATAATACAAATTAATACGTTAAATTTATCAACCGACAATGGATTTTTGGCAATGTATTTATAACAGGGTTCTTGAGAATGAAGTCTTATATGTAGTTTAATAGGAAGGTGCAGAACTATATATCCTTGAGAAATTTTGCTACGACTGTGGACTTGCATTTGAGGCAGATGAATATATATCATTAATGTGCATGTGTATGGTTTTTGTTTCTTCTTCTAAAGGGTTTTTATTGCATTTATATTTTGACATGACTGTTGAATGAATATTATTTATTTTGGATTGGTCTTAAGGTGGCTGTGTTGTGATGAAATATACATTTTTAAAATCTTCAGAAAGCAAAGAAAATTGGGATCAACAGAAGCAAAGTTAGGCCAAAGCTGAACACTTATGAAAACCCCACACATTGAATTATGATCTATAAAAATGTAAATTGACAAACAAAGGCCAATAATGTTATTTTAGGATTTTACTCCATTTCAAATTCACTGAAGAGCTCACAAAACACCAGACTGTGAACCCCTTGCTCACATTATTGAACACTTAAACATGAATAGTCCCATTCCATTATTTCAATGAGGCTACTCAGGTAAAGAATTGCTCACCAGTGTGAACAAGAGGTTCACAATCTAGTTCAAAATGACAATTACAATTCCCTATACATAAGCAATAACGAAGCAAGAATTATTAATTATTATTTATCCACCATGTTGGTGGTTGCACATGCGGTAATGCATGCCAGCATTTACTACTGTCCAATTATTATGCACTGTAACATTATACGACAATGTTTACTGAAGAGCATTATTGTAAAAGGAATTAATATTCAGTTAAACGACCATCTGAAGTGTTGCAAATACAACCGTGTGTGGGTGAAATGCTTACAAAACTTGCATCCGAAGAAGTGAGGTTTTTACTCACGAAAGCTTATGCCCAAATAAATCTGTTAGTCTTTAAGGTGCCACCAAACTCCTTGTTGTTTTTACAAAAGCTAGTGTATTATTTGTTTTTAAAGAACTCATTTAAAACAAGGTTAAGTGACTCAGACACTTTCTATTTCACAAATAAATTGTGGGATTATGAAATGACACACTTGAAATAAATTAAGCAGAAAGTATATTGTATTTGTATTGTGTGGTATTCATTTAAGTATTCAAAGCTAAAGTGCTAGCAAACGTTCTCCTTCATGACCTTGCTTCCCCAGTTCCTCCTCACTCTAGGAGTTGTGTGTACAGCCACGCAGCTATACAACTAAAACTGATTGTGAAACTGGGATTTTTTTCCTGCAAAATAATTTAAAGGAAAAATATCCTTTTAAAAATTTCTCATCAGAATAGTCCAATCTTTCTACAGGAAGTTTAGAAAACGTGGGAAAGTGTTTTTAACCCACTTTACCACCCTAGAGGAAGGTGGTAGTGGCTCATCTGCCTTCTTCAAGGCATACTTTGGTCTTGTCCTTGAAACTGGTCACATAGGTGCGTAGCTTCACATGTGAATATTCCCAGAAGTTCAAATCAAATCTGTGAGATATTTTTATGTGGTGTGTTTAATGCTGTTGGCCAGCAGTGTTTCTAACACGGCTCGCCACATACCGTACACAAAACAAAAATGACATACCCTTTAAAAAAAAAAAAACAAGGAGTTTTTTTGTTACAGCATTAGAGATATCACATATGGTGTAGTACTTGCAAAATCACATCACACTAAGGACAACACAGATTATGCTCATGACAGCACACAGATTTCCAAACAAATCAATATAACAAGGATTAATTGGATGAATAGGCCCATTTCTTAGGAAGAGAGGGGAGGACTTGTCGATGCCCATTATTTCTGGAGTAAAGCAGACACATTCCCTGCCCCCGCCCCACCGCATCCATTTTAGAGACTAAACAGGCCTGTGATGACGGTTTTGCATCCAAACCGGGCCAAGATTCACACTTCCAAAGGGAAACAGACGTTTGCTAAAGGGTGGCATAAATATTTCGCTGGTTTGTCATTTCATTTCATGCACTTTTCCTCGGTCTCTCCCTCTCTGTCCCGCACCCCCCAGACGTTTGGCATAAAGTGAAATGTGGGGAGGAGGGAAGGGAGGAAGAAAGAGCCCAAACGTAACATTTGATTAAAGACAGCGCGTGGATTTCAGCTCCTCAGCTCTGTAGCTGCAGGCTCGGGAGTTTCAGCTTCCTAGCGCCTGCAGCCGGGATCGCTGCTGCTGCCGAGCGATCCTCATCCCGCAACTCTGCGATTCAGCTCCAGCCAACGCGCCCCCGGCTGCGGAGGGGCGGCAAGCAGGCTGGGATGGGGGCAGGGCAGCTCCGCCAAGCCCGTTGGAGGGCCTGACGAGCCAAGCCCCGCTTCTTTGCCCGCCATCAGTGGCAGCAGAGGGACCCCCGCGAGCCTTGGCGCTGCTGCCAACAGCTCCGCCCCGCTGCAGACAATGCGGAGACTCGAGCCGCCCAGCCACCGCGGGCCCGGGAGCAGGAGCCTCCAGGGAGGGAGCGGGCAGGCCCCGCCGCTTGCCCGCGTTCCGCGCCCCAGCGTTCCAAAGAAGGGAATCCCCTGCAGTCACAGAGCCGGGCGGCCAATCAGCTGCCAGAGCAGGGGATTCCCGCTTTGCCTGCCGCGCGTGCGGTCTGTTTAAATGGCACGCCGGTCCCTCTGGGAGATCTCATCAGGGACAGGCAGGGTGAGAGTGGGGAGCGTAGCGGGGAGGAGCTGGGGAGACAAGGGGTGGACAAGGGATAAGGGGGCTCCTAGAGGGCAGAGTGTAGGGCAGGCAGAAGGCGCAGGAGAGCTAAGAGGCTCATAGGGAATATAAATAAGAAGGGTGGCTGTTAGGGGCATCTAGCCCATCACTGTCTCCTTGAAGAGAGGCAAAAAGACAGATTGGCTCAGGACACTGGTGTCTCAAAAGTGAGTGGTGTTCATTTGCCTGGGTGCACATAAGTTAATATAGCTACATTATAAATAAGTACTTTTTAAGGTAGATAATCGTGGCAGGAGCTTATCTTCAGAGATGGAGTGGAAATTAGAAAGATCTGCTTCTAGGAAGGTCAAGACAGATGAAGACATGTTGTGGGTAAATGTCATTCATTTTTCTTTTTATTCTAACTCACCAGTGCTTTGCTAGAGTAGAGTAAAGTGATTTATCTTCTCACAGTTACACAGTACAGTAATTGTGGAACAAGTCATAAAGATCATACTTTTTCCTAACTCAGGCAGAACTCATGAAGTCAGCTGAGAGTTTTAGCTTAGCAAGAGTGTGGAAAAGGGCCCTCAGACTTCAATAATTTTGCTACAAGAGGGGGAAGGACTGCAGGATTTGATCTTCCACAAACATCTGGTTTCATGTGACCAGTGATTTAGACTGGGGATAAAAGTTGTTGTTGCTCAAATGATACCCGAACATTTAATTGCATTGTTTGTACTTCTGTATTTTTTTAAGGAGAAAGTAATGAAAACACTTGGGAAAGACCTTAAGCAGATGAGAAAACAAAGTTTACAGAAGTTCACTAAGGTAAGTACATATACAAAAATCTGCTTTGTATATTTTTTAGGGGCAGGGAGGAAGGGACAGAAAAAGTAGAAAATCTATATAATTTTGAACACAAAAATAAAGTTTTAAGAGATTTTTTCCCCTGTGTTATTAGAGTCACTACAAATGAAGTTCATTTAAATGCATAATGGGAAACCATAGAAAAATGTACATTAACTACGCTAGTGGCAAAGTGGCAGTGATATAATGAAAACTTCAGAAGTAGATACTGGGATTCTTTCTTCATAGGGTTATGGGGACTGATTACTGAATACAAGCTACTAGATCTGTTTGAAGTGGGTGCAGGCATGTGGGGAGATGCCTGTCCATGCAGCATCACAAGCCAGCTGGCACATACTTGTGTGGTTGCATGGTAAGGAATAGAAGAAACAATGAAGAGTGAAAACAGTGGATAGATGTAAACTTATAGTTTTCTTTATGTGTTAATCACCAACGGTGTGCTTGGCAATGAACAGGATGCAAAATACAGACAGCCCTTACCTCCAAAGCTTACAATGTAAATCTGGTGAGTCACTTTAGTAGAATCCTAAGGGAGATTCAGTTAGGGATGGAGGTAATGTAAAGGGAGACTCCTACTAGACTGGAAATTTTAGAGCAGAAGATAAGCAGGGTGCATTAAAGACAGAATATAGTACAGAAGTGTAGTCACTGACATGCAAGTATATTACTTTACTGTTAACATTCATACAAGCAATACTGTTGGGAAGGCACAGTGCTAGACTAAACATGTTGAACAACAGCTAAGCTATAGAAAGCTGTCTTTGGGACACAGCGAATGGCCAAGAAGTACTGATGGAGCACAAGGATGTGACAGTTTGGCAGTGCCTTGCTAGCTGGCTGTTGAGAACTTGATATATGAACAGTTGCTAGCTGCACTCCACATTGTTGCATTCAAAAGCATCCTAGAAGTCATGGAAATGGCAACCTCTTGTGGACTGTGATGGGAATCGGATCCATATTAACCAACTCATTCATTTGGCTGCTGCCTAGCCGTGGCAACTGGACAAGTAATTGTTTATATACGTGGGGTTTTTTTTTTTGATAATTCAGGAGTATTGCAAGATAGAATTCCTTTTGAGTGGTATAAGAGCCCAGTTTTGAAAAGCAAAGAGAGAGGACCACAATCTGTCCTTATTTATATCCATGCAACCTCTTTGGTTCTGCCTTCAGTGACATTCATACAGCTCACTACCCATACGAGTCCTAAGATCCAAACTTATAATTATTAAACACTGTGAAGGTGATTTTTTTACCAGCAACATCAATTTTGCTCATTATGGGCCTGATACAAATGCCCATTGAAGTCAATGGGACTACTCACATGCTTTAAGTTATCTACATGCTTAACTGCCTTGCTGAATCAGGGCATGAGCTTTCCAGTTAAATCCAGTAAAACTGGTGTGAATGAAAAGCGAATCTAGTCTAACACTTTCTGAAGTTTTGGTTGACAATTTAGGGCCTGATTCAGATCTCACTTTACACTGCTTTACCCTATTGTAACTCCACTGACTTCCTTGGAATTAGTCTGTATTTCCAGTAGTGTAACTAAGATCAGAATCATGCCCTTGATATTTATTGCATCTAAGTATTTACATTTTGTGTTGAAGTACATATTGAGTTAATTTTGAAAGAGGTTAGCAACATTGAAATTAGTTAGACATTACTCCACTTTGCAAAGTTCCTGTTACGAATAAAATTCAGTCACACCGTCTTTAGAAAGGAAATATGTTGCCTTGCTTAGGCTCCTTGTGTCTGGTAGGCAGTGTACTGTTAGCTGGCTGCTTTGTGTGAATCTAGCAGTCTCTACTACACTGTCACCTGCTGCAGGGCCAGCTCCCTGTTATTTTAATGAGATGAACTAGGAAGGCATCAGGACACCAACTTGTGAGAACATTGGTGGTAACTGTATGTGTGTGCTAGGAAGGCAGTGTATTGTTAGCTGGTTGAAAATCTGACAGCAGCTAACCTACACCTGCTATCTTATTGCACATACTATGATCATCCAACTACAGCAAAACTTATTTTACATGGTGCATCTTGTAGGCCCTTTTTATTTTCTGCTGTAAAGGGTATAATCAAACAATAGTGAAACCTAATATTTACCTTTATCGCTGTTTCACACACTCCTGTTATCCAAAGTACAGAGAGAAAACTTTTGTTTAGCTCTTATAATGTTTTTTAATTTTGATCAGCACTTAGAGACCAATATGACAGGAGGCCTTATAAATACTTAAGTCAGATAGACAGATAATAGAATTCAAACCATATCAAACAATCACAAATTAACTGACAACTTTTTTTTTTTAGCAGGACAAGCAATGACTTTCCTAAATTCTTTTCTTTGAAATTTTCTTGCTGTTTTATATAGAATGTGTCAATCCATTAATAATACAACATTAGGCAAAATTTACATTTTTTTCAATGAGCAATTAAAAGCTGATTGAGTTTAAAAACTGACAACCCCAAAGGTGTTCAATCAAATGTCCTACCAAATACCCCAAAATTATATTTTAGTGTCATCATGACGTTTCCACTATTGTACTGGTGGGGGGGAAGGAGGGCAGGCGGGGGACGATGACAGTGTCTTGAAAATGATTCCCGTCTTCTCCAAGTGCCTTCAGATTTGTCAACATCTTTGTGGTTCTGAAGTACTAAAAATGTATGTAGTGTTTCTAGGTGTTCTCACCAGTTCCACAGAGAGAAGAACTCTAATCTGAATGTTATGATCCTGCATAATGAAGACCAAAGAGATTGATTTTTTTCATGTTGTTAACAAATATATATAACATGTTGGCTACAATCACCGCATTAGTGCTTTGCAAGAAGTATCAGCCTCATACTGAATATTGTTTAATTGTTTTCCCTATCCATATGTTAACACCCTTGATAGGTACAATTCTGTTAGGTTCTGAAAACCACTCAATTCCCACTGACTATAATGGTAGAAAGTGCTTAGAACTTTGTGGGACTGGTCCCTTTATCCTTGTGTATCATTTCTCTGTTCTCAATGATTTTTGCAACATCTCCTAATGTAGCATTACTTATCAATATTATTAATGTGCTGTTAACTCCTCTTCAGGATCATTAATTCAGACATTCAGGAAAACTGGGGTTATTGTCTTCTGCAGCACATTTATTGGATGCTCCCTCAGATCAATGCACTGTCATTTATCATTCACGTTGCTAGGCAAGCTGTCAGTTTTCAGTTCAAGGGAAATGGTTCATAGCCAGCTAATTTAAATTAATTTTAAAAGAAATAAAGTTTGTTTCTTGATAGGAGTATTTCAATATTAGCTTAAGGCACCCTGGTGTCCAAGTGCTGGTATTCATTTGATGAAATCCATGCCTTGTATTTGTATCTAAGCAGTTCTTATTTGCAAAAAACAGACTCTTTCATTATATGAACTCCCAGATAAGTCAAGTAACACATATAGCCCAACTTTCTTGCAGACTCTCCAAGTGAAGACCTCCCAGTGAAACAGCATGTGTGTATATGTGGAGAGCTTGCAGCATTAAGGCCCATAATAGAACTAGTTTTGTGTATGTGCTGATTAGGCAGTGTATTGTTAGTTAGCTGTTGTTCACATACCAGCAACTAAATACGCTTCCACATTAGCACACGACCTTGCATCAATGTTTAGACAAGTGGATTACAACTGGTTATTATAAGCCTCTCTCTGTAAAGATAGTGGGCCAGATCTTCAGCAGATGTAAATGTGTTTGGCATAGCTCCATTGACTTCAGTGGCAGCTAAGCCAAATTATACCAGCAGAGTATCTGGCCTGTAGATATTGTGGTTTGTTTGACATTAGGAGTTAATAGGTTTGGGTCTGATCCTACAAAATTTTACTTATATGAACAATCACAATCGTTTTGACTTCAAAGGGACTACTTGCACATGTGAGTATTACTTTTAGGTTTGGGTCCCATATGAAAATGTGCATTTCTTACAATATTACGTAGTGTAACTTTATAAGCTTGAAACATTCAGAGAGGATATCAAAAGATTCCTAAGGGAACCAGAGACACAGTTCTGGAATTGTTTAGTTTTGCTTGACACTATTTCTGTTGGTCCTTTTGGGGTCAGAACATCCAACAGAGAGGAGGTGAGATACTCCAGCTCAAGTCAGGTTGGTTGAAAGGTGTTTGGAAAATTTGTATTCCTGGTAGCTCTTTACGAAGGAAAGGAGTCCCAGGTTAAATCATTCCCGCTGTAGATTATGGGGAAGAAGTGAAGATCTGTGAAAATGGGTAATCATTTGATTTCCAAGATATACCCAGACATCAGCGCTTAATTTCTGCCAGGGCTTGCCAGGGCTGAGCCCCGGCACCTCTAGGCTTGGCAGTTCATAGCCCTGGTACCTCTGGGCTTGCTGCATCAGTTATGAAAATAAAAAAATTGCTTGAGCCCCGACACCTAATTGCTTGAGCCTCGGCACCTCTTTCATTACCAAAAACACTTAAAGGACTCAAGACACAAGTTTTCCTTCAGGTTTCCTATTGGAGAGCTCCTTGCTCTCTCCTGGGTCTCTTCCTCAACCAACTCAGCAAAAAGACCTCTGGCCCTTAGGAAGAAACCATCAGTCCACACTCCTCCCCAGTCACCCTCAGACACTGCTGAGTTTTCTCCTTTTTAAGTCCCACAGCCTGCCCAGGTGTGGTAGGGTGGTACTAATTGAATAGGGCTGCCGGGCCCCATGCCTCCTGAGCCAGAAAGGAGCAGGCTGCCCTGTCACAATGTCCCTTACTGTCACTACTAGCCTGGATGGAATGACTAGTCAGACTAATGACTCTGAGGTGAGTGCCCCATATGCCTATCCTTCCCAACTCCCAGCACCTTTGTGTAGATTACAAAGGATATGCAGCACAGTTTGCCTCTTACATAATCTCTGTGCGATTAGTATCCATCCACATAGCTGTGTGAATAAGTGATTTTTCATTTTGGTGACTAACCCAAAAAATCAGATTTTTTAAAATTCTGGGTTAACCCCCCACCCCAATTTTTTTTTACTTTATTTCATTTTTGGGTTTTTAACCTTTAAAAAAATAAATTTGAAGTAAAATTTGAAACAAAAAGTCATTTCAAATAAAAGAATTGAAACGCTTTGATTTTTTTCATTTTTTTTTTGTGGGGGGAGTTCTTGACTGAAACAATTTGACACAAATATTTTGGTCAACCCGATTATGAATTTTCTGGTGAAAAACAGTTTTGCCTGGAAAATTTCGCCCAGCTCTATCCATCAGTACATGTAGTGCACACTTGGACATTTGTAAACCTACATCAAAGTGTACACAAATCCAGAATGGCATACATAGATGGAGACTGGGAAGTGAAAATCAGTCCCACAACATAGGAACGTAGAAACTGTCATATTGAATCAGACATGAGGTCCATCTAGTTTAGTCTCCTGTCTCTGATACATTAGAGGAAGGTACAAGAACTCCACAGTAGACAGGTATGACCCCCACAGAGGTCTCCCTCCTTATGTCTAAGTGTTAGAGGTTGGTTTATACTCTAAAGCATGAGGTTTAATATTCTTTCCAAAATTATTGTTGTCATAGATTATGACAACTCTGGATATTCTTGATATCCATAAAACTATCCTATACCTTTTAAAATCTTAAATTCTTGGCCTCGGTGTCTTCCTATGGTAAGAAGCCGCACAGTTTAATCATACGTTATGTGAAAAAGTATTTCCTTTTATTCATTTTGAATTTCTGGCCTTTTATTTTAAATGAACATCCCTTTGTTCTTGTGTTATGAGAAGAGAGACAGAATTCCTGATCTACCTTCTCTGTATTATTTATTATTTTATATAATTTTATTATGTTCCATCTTATCATTTCTATGGGAAGCAATCTCAATTTTTCAATCTTTCTTCATATGAGAGCTCTTCCAGGCACTTGCTCATTCTTGTCACTCTTTTCTGCATCCCCCTGTTACTAGACTGGACATTTAGAGCTAAGGTTCCATTTAAGAAATACTCCGAAACATGTGAAGGTTTGGAAAAGCATAATTAATGTCTCCTTCCCTTCCCTGCTCATCCACATATTGTCAGGTCATGCTGCAGGCATTTCTGTCTGCTTCTCTCCCTAGCAGAGAGAATCTGCTGACTGACACTAATTGTGTGACTATGTGGCCTACTTTGTTTGCATAAAATAAACAGACACAAAAATATAATGGTTCTACAATATAATATATTTTTGATAGTTCCCTGAGAATGGCAATGAGATTAAAAAAACAGTTTGATTCAACTACAAAATTATATTAAAATAATCTTACGGCTTTCACTTAGACCCAGGAAAATTATGGAAATTCACAGTTAAGGGTTAAAGTCCCAATCCTGATTCCACTGAAGTCAATAATATAACTCCCATTGACTTCAGTGGGAACAGAATCACACCTTCTTTTCCAATCTCAACTGCACCCAGTTGGACTGCACTCGGATGCCTACATTCATAGAATTGTAGGACTGGAAGAGATCTCGAGAGATCATCTACTCTAGTCCCCTGCACTCATGGCAGGACTAAGTATTATCTAGACCATTCCTGATGGCTGTTTGTCTAGCCTACTCTTAAAATCTCAAATGATGGAAATTCCACAACCTCCCTAAGCAATTTATTCCAGTGCTTAACCACTCTGACATTTAGGAAGTTTTTCCTACTGTCCAACCTAAACTGCACTTGCTGCAATTTAAGCCCACTGCTTCATGTCCTATCCTCAGAGGTTAAGATGAACAATTTTTCTCCCTCCTCCTTGTAACAACCTTTTATGTACTTGAAAACTGTTATTGTGTCCCCTCTCAGTCTTCTCTTCTCCAGACTAAACAAACCCAATTTTTTTAATCTTCCCTCAGTCAGAGGTCATGTTTTCTAGATCTTTAATCATTTTTGTTGCTCTTCTCTGGACTTTCTCCAATTTGTCCACATCTTTCCTGAAATGTAGCACCCAGAACTGGATACAATACTCCAGTTGAGGCCTAATCAGCATAGAGTAGAACGGAAGAATTACTTCTCTTGTCTTGTTTACAACACCCCTGCTAATACATCCCACAATGATGTTTGCTTTTTTTGCAATAGTGTTACACTGGTCACTCATATTTAGTTTGTGATCCACTATGCCCCCCAAATCCCTTTCCTCAGTACTCCTTCCGAGGCAGTCATTTCACATTTTGTGTGTGTGCAACTGATTGTTCCTTCCTAGGTGGAGTACTTCGTATTTGTCCTTATTGAATTTCATCCTATTTACTGCAGACCATTTCTCCAGTTTGTCCATATCATTTTGAAGTTTAATCCTACCCTCCAAAGCACTTGGCAACCCCTGAAAACTTTATAAGTGTACTCTCTGTGCCATTATCTAAATCATTGATGAAGATATTGAACAGAATTGGACCCAGAACTGAAACCTGTGAGACCCCACTCAATATGCTTTTCCAGCTTGACTGTGAACCACTGATAACTACTTTCTGGGAATGGTTTTCCAACCAGTTATGCACCCACCTTACAGTAGCTCCATCTAGGTTGTATTTCCCTAGTTTGTTTATGAGACAGTCATGCGAGACAGTATCAAAAGCCTTACTAAAGTCAAGATATACCACATCTACCGCTTCTCCCCATCCACAAGGCTGTTACCTTGTCAGCCCTATTAGGTTGGTTTGACATGATTTGTTCTTGACAAATCTATGCTGACTTTCACCTAAGCTGCCTTCCAAATTCTCAATCAGTTCTTCCCTATTTGTCCAAATCAAATCTAGAATAGCCTCTTCCCCAGTAGCTTTCTTCATCTTCTGAAATAAAAAAATTGTCTCCAGTATATTCTAAGAACTTGTTGGATAATCTATGCCCGCTGTATTATTTTCCCAGGTGAGAAGATTGTGAGTTCCAACCTTACAGCAGAAATTGAGCTCACGCCCCAGGCAGACACTAGTATAGGGGTGTCTTGTACTCCTGCAGCTGCTGGAGTACCTTAGGCAGACATCTTTACTACTCGTCTCTAGTGGATGATGTAGACCCCCAAGTATTTTTGAAAGGCTTTTGGATAACTCCAGTACCCTGGACAACATCCTTCTTCTCGATGAAACAAAATGGTTTTAATATCTGAAGCTGTGTGTAGCTGCACATTAATGACTGCTGTTTACTTGTACCTACATTACATTATTTGTACTAACAGTACAAGGGCCAAATTCCTCCCTCTTGGACCAGCCTGGCCCCATGGGCATCGGGGGATTCATTCCTAGTGTTTCCAGTGCTGCTCTCCCTCCACGTTTCTGGCATCGAGAACAGCTTCACCTTCCACTTTGGCAGTTTTGGCTATGCCCCTTCCCTCCCCTAGCAATGCCTTCCTTTGGCCTGGGGGCTCCCCAATGAAGCCACAACCTCCAACCAGATTCAGCTTCAAGATCCTCACAGTATCTCCCCTTCCCCATCGCAAATGGTGAGAAAGTGTGAATACTTTACTAACTTTGGTTTGAGAATGCCACACATAACCAGCCATCTTTATTCATCATTACACTTTAGCTCTTCCAGACGTGATATTTACTACAGCGTATCTGCTCTTAGAATTATTCTAGTAATTTATCCTTTGTCTCAGACTGTAAAATACAGCCACAATGCCAGATGAATCCCAACTTGTCTGCTGCTTGATTCACAAAGTTTAGCAATCTAAGTTTGCCTAGCTCCAAATAAAATAGGGACTGATCTTATAATTGCTTAGTGTTAGATTCTCCATAATGCTCTCAGTGTGTATGACTGCACAGTGTCACAGAACATTTTGTGAAATATATCAAAATACACACAATGTAGGCTAGGAACCATTTTGTGATTCTTCCTCTTTTTTAATAAACAATCTTCATAGAACTATCTATTTACAATTTTTTTTAAACTTAGTTTGTAATTTTCACAATTCATCAACCTTCCTCTGTTAATGTAGCAAAGCTGGTATTTTTCAGTGGCATTCAGTTTTAACTACTCTGGTGTGATGCTTCTGGATTGATACAATGGCCCTAAAGTAATTCAGTCACAGGAGTTTCATGTTTGGCAATCAAATATAAAAAAACCCCTAACACTTGTTACAAGTAGCTGGGAAACAAAGCTTTTGGCTTGATAAATTAGTCAACTTCATATTCATACAAATCCTCTGTCTTCTTTTTTAAGCATTTTCATGTTGGTGACATTATTAACCATTGGCAGCTGTGTGAATTTACAGGGAACATTAGCAACTTTATGCCAAACTAAGGGTCTGATCCTGCAAAGTGCTGAGTGCCTTGCAACTCTCATTGACTTTATTGGTGCTCAGCATGTCTCAGGATTGGGCCCTATATTAGTGCTTAAATCATTTGTAATTATTCTCAGTACTGCCATTAAAACCAAAGAGAAATTAAAACACTTGATGGTCTAGCTTCTAGCATCATTTAACAGGAATGTATTAAGATTGTCTATACATGCGGTAAAATGGATCGCAGACTGAATGGCCTTTTCAGAGATCTTCTTTCTTTTTCATGATGATCTGCCTGATCAGAGATGCTATTTCTGCCCTGATGTTTTCTATGGGCTCTTCAGGTCTCCAAAATTTCACAACTTTACCTTCTGGGTTGACAAGATACTTCCAGAAATTCCACCTAGGCTCTTTCTTTGAAGAATCTGCAGAAAAGGCATCAGATACTTTTAACGGCCTCAAATACTGCTATCCTTGCAATTGCTTAGCCACAGAACAGCTATTCTTTAACAGTCTTTTGAAAAAAGGAAACCCCCATTCTGTAAAAAGCAACAGAGGGTCCTGTGGCACCTTTGAGACTAACAGAGCATAAACAGGTGGGAGTTGTCTTACCAACTCTGAAAGGCCAATTAATTAAGAGAAAAAAAACTCTGCGCACTCCGGTGGATCAAAGCAAGTTCGATATAACGTGGTTTCACCTATAACACGGTAAGATTTTTTGGCTCCCAAGGATAGCGTTATATCGGGGTAGAGGTGTATCATGCATTTTAGAATCAAAAGAGTAAATGTAGTAGCTCTCTCCATCCATGGGTATGGATATGTATTTATTTAATATAGCGAATGGGGCATAGTCCGCACTAATTACACAATCTGTAATGTAACTGAAGTCAAATGCTCCCCTTGTCTTCATGATCATAATGCACGAGCATATCTGAGGGGATATTAGGATTGAAGGGAGTATAAATTAGTGCGGAATTTGATCCATTGTTTTTAGTTAGGTGAAAAGAAAACATGTTTGAAATTCAGACTGGTGAAAAGATTTACAAAATCTGCAGTATCTTGTTGTTTTGCTAGTGATATGGCAAGTGATTTTTTACCCTTATCTTCTTTAAAAGTACATAGCTGGCCCCCATCACCAAAGCAGCTGAGCACCGCATGCTCATGGCACCCTGTGAGGCTGGGAAGCATCACTATCTCTGTTTCCCAGATGTGGAACTGAGGGTAAGTGACTTACTCAAAATCACAGAGGAAAGCTGTGGCAGAGCATAGAATTGAAGGTTATCTCTCCCAAGTTACAGGCTAGTTCCCTAAAAACTGGACCATCGTTCCTCTATTATACAGAAATTCAATGGGAACCAAAGACCTGATCAAAAGCACATTGAAGTCAGTGGGAGTCTTTCAATTGGCTTCATTGAGCTTTGATTTAAGCCCTAAGTAAATACAGCCTCATTCTGATTTGTGAGACTACAGGGCCCATCCCTACAAACCCCTACTCATGTGAGTAAGTTTCAGGGGCTTCTCATGTGAATGAGGCATAGTTGTGTGAGTAGGTTTTGCAGATTGGATCCCAAAATTTACAAAATGAGTTAATGTAAACCAGTGATTATTTCCCACGGTTCATGCATAACTTGCATCTAAGTCAATAAGATATACATGTCTGGTAAGAGGGGAATTTGCTGATCTACACGTTTGTATTAACTGTTGAAATATTAAGAATATAAGACAATAATAGTGATACTTTTGTACTAAATTCTCTCAGAATGGTTAATATAGTTATTTGAACAACTTTTCAAATAAAATATTTTTGTAATGATAATAAAAAATAGACAACAACAGGTAATTCAGGCCATTACATGTTTGCTTTAAAAATAATATTGTAAAGAGCAGGTAACATTTTGGAGAAGAGGAACCTCATCTAAATTTGAAAAGATTTGGTTTAATGTTTTAGAAACCTTTGATTAATTCCTAGCAGATGGAAACTGAGATATCTCTGTCCCTGTTCCTTCTCCTCCCTCCCCTCCCATTCCTTTACCTTTCTGTTCTTCTGCCATTTTTTCTGTTCTCCCCTTATGTTTTGGGAAAAAAATCAATACAATATAAATGAAAAAATATTGCAATTATATGCAGCATAAAATATAATAGGCAAATATTTACCTATCAGAAATTTGAATGCAGGTTCTGTTTCAGATCCTAGAATCTTAATTTTGTGGAAAATAGGGAAAGTTGCTCCATAGTTTCCCTTGGCAAAAGATTCTATTTCCTGGCTTGAGCTAGGCTCCAATTCTCCAAACTGATTGCATGGAAAGGCCAGCACAGTGAAGTGGGATGGACCAAACTCTCTGTGTAATTCCTGCAGCGCGATGTAATTTTTGTCTGTGTGCTGGCAGTAACTGGCCACGTTTACAACCAAAGACGCCTTCAGAGAAATAGAAGGTGGAACATTTAGAAAGAAACTGCAAGTTCCTAAATTACTTCAAGTCTTAAAGATATAACTTCCAATAGCATAATCTCTCCTGTTTGAATACTATCTGTGACCATCGGAGCATAATCTCATTAGATATAGTAAGAATATCAGAAGCTGAAATCAGGTATTCTTTAAGAGACATTCTTTTAATAAAAATCATTAGACCCTTGAAAAGGATAAAATGTTTTTTAATTACAGTTTTGTTTTAAAAGCACACATGCAAAGTCAGACATTTAAGGTTTGTGCATAATAAATAGTCTCACATTATATATTTTAGATCAACCTCTAAAATATAATTGCAATATGCTGACATTCTTAGCTACTGTGATTAAAATATATTTGTTGCATTGTTAGAGCATTTCAGTTATAACAAATCATATTAAATGACCATGTTGCATTATTTAGTATCACTACATTTAATATAGCTAGTTAAAATTAATCTGTACTGCTAGCTTAGCACTAAATACTGAAGGAACATGGAATTTTAGAAAACATCTCTATCTCCCCATAATGCTACAGTGTTTTTACCATATATAAATTGAGTATATCTGTTGCCCTCTAAAGATTTAGTAACAAAGAAATAGTGCTTTGAAGATGCAACTTACTTTGCCTCTGTACTTCTCCAAAGAAACGGTCCTCCCTCTGGAATCCTTCACTTGAAAAGAATAAAAATCTTTGATTTTAGGTTTTAAGAATTTGAGCTGCAACAGACAGAGCATTACTGTACACAAAACCATCGACAGGAAAACAACAAATACCCTTGCTTTGGGCACTGAACATTTTAAAGGATAAGTTGTGAGAGGCTCCATTTTGGAGAATTTTGAGGGACGCCTCAGCAGGCCTGGAATGTGAGGAGGAGCTGAAACATGAAACCTGCATCTGCTCTAGACAGACCATTGTAGCTGATCATTTTGTCCCAAACTTAGGAGAAATGTTTCAGGTTTGAAAGCTGCTACTGATTCCCCCATACATAAGCCAGTATGAAACACTAGTTTGATAATATGCATAAATGTCTCTCAGTGAGATAGAGATAAATTAAAACTCAGTGCCAATTACATTAAAAAAATAGTTCCACTTAACTGACCCACACAAATAGACTCAGAGAGCGTGTTCTCTTGTAATTGACATTAATGTTACACCCATATAACACCACTGACTTCAAGGGAGGTAGGGCCTGATCCAAAGCCCATTGAAATCAATGGAAACACTTTTGGTCTGTTGTGCAAATGCCTGTGCTCTAAGTTGTCCAAGGTAACAAAAGTTTAACTCAGTTTGTTACATAAAATTGTTAATAAAATTCATCAAAAGTGAAAGACCAAATTAGTCCAGATAAAAATGGTCTATTTATTCCACCCCAGGACTGCGTTAATAGGGTTACCATATGTCCGGATTTCCCCGGACATGTCCGGCTTTTCGGTCTATAAATAGCCGTCCGGGGGGGATTTTTAAAAATCTAAAAATGTCCGGATTTCCCCCCAGTCGGCTATTTATAGATAGAAAAGCGGCGGCCAAGCGCCGCTGGGCACCCAAAACCCCTTCCCGGCTCCCCCCATCCCCTGCAGCCTTACCATGCTGTCTGGCCCGCAGCTGTCTTCCCCCTCCTCCCCTCCCCTGAACGCTCCGCCCCCTGCTCCTCCCCCTCCCCTGCTTCCCGCGAATCAGATCTTCGCGGGAAGTCTGAAAAGAAGCAGGGGCAGGCGGATGCAGCAGCAGGTAAACTGTGGGGCGGGGCGCGAGGAGGAGAACTCCGGGGAGGCGCGGCTTTGGCCGAGCGGCGCCCGGCTGCCCCAGCGGCTCCGGCCCAGCTCGGGCCCCAGCACCCCCGGCCCGGACCCGGCTCGGGCCCCAGCAGCACCGGCCTGGTTCGGGCCCCAGCCTGGACCCGGCCCTGCTCGGGCCCCAGCACCTCCGGCCCGGCTCAGGCCCCAGCAGCGCCGGCCGAGCACCTCTGGTCCGGCCCCAAGGCCCACAACCCCGGCCGGAGCGCAGCCCGATTCCTGGGCTCTTTAAAGCCGGCCCTGGTCAGGGGACAGGGAGGAGGGGTTGGATGGGTTGGGAGTTTGGGGGGGGGCTGTCAGGGGGCAAGGGTGTGGAGAGGGGTTGGGACAGTCAGGGACAGGGAGTGGGGGGGTTAGATGGGTCTGGGGGGGCTGTCGGGGGCAGGGGTGTGGAGAGGGGTTGGGACAGTCAGGGACAGGGAGCAGGGGGGGGTTAGATGGGTCTGGGGTTCTGGGGGGGCTGTCAGGGGGCAGGGGTGTGGAGAGGAGTCGAGGCAGGCAGGTAGCAGAGGGGGTTGGATGGGTTAGGAGTTCTGGGGGTCCTGTCGGGGGCGGGGAGCAGTTGGATAGGGCATGGGAGTCCCCGGGGGTCTGTCTGGGGGTGGGGGTGTGAATATGGGGTGGGGGTGTGGATAAGGGTCGGGGCAGTCAGGGGACAGGTAGGGTCGTAAGGCGTTCTCAGGAGGGGGCAGTCAGGGGACAAGAAGCAGGGCGGCTTAGATAAGCGGTGGGGTCCTAGGGGGCAGTTAGTGGCAGGGGTCCCAGGAGGGGGCAGTCAGGGGACAAGGAGCGGGGCGGGGTTGGAGGTTCTGGGTGGGCAATCAGGGGATGGGAAGTGGGAGGGAGTGGATGGGTGTGGGGCAGGGGCGGGGCTAGAGCGGGGCTCCTCCCCCCCCCGTGTCCTCTTTTTTGCTTGTGGAAATACGGTAACCCTAGCATTAAGACTGTGACTGGAAAAAAATGGAGAATAGAACTGGAGATTAATAGACCCAAATTGGTGTGTTGAAAATTAGGCCTAATTGGCAAACAAAATAATAAGGGGATTGGCTGTTCTGCCCACCACTTCCTTTTGGGGAACTTAAAAAGAGACTTTGGGGGGAGGTGGGGAGGATCAAAATGGTAGAAAGAGGTGAACTAGAAGAAGTGAGATTTACCATCATGGCTTCCACTTTCATCTTCTGGGACCCCAGAATCTACCACAACACTGTTGGACCTTCACTGTCCTGATCCTGAGAAATGTCCTGGCCAGACTGGGCGAGAAAGAGTGACCCAGATGACATCACTAGCTCTGGCTAAATTCCAGATGACACCTAGAATGTGAGACTTGGTTTCCTGCTCTCTTACCTTATTTATTCTCTTTCCTATCTCTCTTCCTTTCCTTCTGTTTTATAAGAATCTGTTTTCACCAGCCAAGACTGCATCTTTTGCAACACTGCTGTGAGACCATGACCAGCTAAGCAGCTAAAAACAATGTATTAAACAGCTGGATGCTGGTACAAGTTTGCCAGGTTTTGGAGTGGCTGATAAGACCGTGTGCTGAACCCATGTTTCTTTAGCAATGAGGTTGCAGGTGAAAGTCAGCACCAGAGACAGAAGCTGAATTTTCTATCTTAGCTGTTCTCTTCTCTTCCCTTTGGTACGTGTTTGACTTATTTTGTCTTCAAGGAAATGAGACTGTACTTTTAACAACAGGTCCAGTCATCTCAACTTCTTTTCATTTCACCAGAAAAGGCTAGTTATTACCATCATTAATACCATCTAAAAAACTGTCAAACTGAAGGATTTCCAGATAAAACTCTAAAGGGAAATGGAATGAGGGATATAGTTAAAATCCTTAATCAATATTTTACATTTCAAATGCTTTAACTGTTTTTTTCTTTTCTGTATGTTTTGTGAAAAGTTAAAAAGATTTTGAATGATGTGTTTGTCATGGAACTAAGCAGTGTCTGTATCCAAGCCCCTGAACCATGTTCAACTGTTTAGTGTTGTACAGTGACAGGGTCAGAGTAACACCTTTTACTCTCTGAGTCCATTTATTCCATTGAATTTGACACAATAGGTCCCAATGAGCTTTGGGTCCCATTGACTTCAATGAGCTTTGGGTTAGGACATTAATCTGGATTTACCTTTCAGAGAAAGTCAAGCTCAAACCATTTTTTGGGGTGGGCATGGTGTGTGGAAAGCTAGCACAGAAGATGGGCATAGTTTTGCTGCTGTGTATCTGGCTTCTAATTCTGACTGAGGACTGGAGAGGAAGAAGGGAATGCATCAGAAAGAAGTGAAGTTGCTGGGGGGTTGGAATCCCAGATATAGGCAGGTTAATTCCAGGGCAGCTTCTCAAGAAAAATGTGAAGATGCTCTACAAGTATTTTAATGACACAATTCTGAAATCCTCCCACTTGCCTTTATTGTATTTTTTTTTAAATAAGTCTTCCTCTGTATCATTCTGGATCACACCTGTCAATTCCCAATACCCGAATTGACATTTTTGAAGGCATCACTATGTACCTGTGGCAAAAGTTCCACTTACTGGATTTTTTCTCTCTTCTTTTCCCTTATTTTGTTGGTTTTCCTCTTCTTTGGTTTTTTATCCTCCTTCATAACTTCTGACCTCATGTCCCCCGACATTGCCTCTTCTTCTTTCTCTCTGTTCTTTCAACTCCTGATTTTCTTTCTTTTTTCCAGCTTCTCTAAACTATCATTTGTCTTTCACTTCATTCCAGCTTCCAATTTTCCCTTATTCCCCTCCCCTCCCAGTCCTTAAATTCCATTCAAGAATTATTCCTTTCTTGGTAATTTCTTGCCTCTCCATCAGTCTATCTCTCTGACTCACACAAAAAACTTGCTACATCACCTGCTCAGTATGCTACATCTGTATTGTGAAGGGGTGATCAGAATGGAGTGCAGTGTTTCAAGAATGAAATCCTGGCCCCATTGAAGGCAATGCTCAGCTACTATATAAGAATCTAAGGGTATGTGTACACATGCAGCGCTGCAGCGGCGCGGCTCCTTTCTATTTTTTTTTTATTTTTTTTTTAATGGGAGTTATATAAGGAATTCATCCCAAATGAGGACATACCTTGGATTTAGATAATAGCATAATACTGTTTCCAGTATTTTCTATCATATTCTTTATACAGCTACACATTTTGTTTGCTGTTTTTGACCGCCACTACACAATGAACATGTTTACATCAAGCTGTCGAGATGACCTGAGGTCTTTTCACGAAAGTTTACAATCTCCTTTGCATTTGTCAGCACTGATTTTCTGCCATTGTGCTGCTCATTCACTTAGCTTTATTAGTTTAACAGAACGATTGAGAGCAAACATTAAGTAAAATCAGATATTTGTGTGTGTGGTAAGTGGAGCTTTGGAGTGTTGGCTGGGATCAGGTGTTCCAGCAGCATGTGTGGAGAAGGGGTCATATGTATCATTGAAAACAAACAAAAATACAATCAAAAGGAAACATATAAAACCAATATTGACTTAAGAAAAGTTTGAATTTGTCTTTAGAGTCTGGGAAATCCATGCAAGAGTTTAGCCTTCCTGGGGTTTGGCTTGCATTGATTACTGTTATTACTATTATTGCTAAAATCTTGTTCTAAAGCTCTCTAAAATGCAGAAAATCGCATCTGAAATTTCACAAAATTTCTGGGGGAGGAGCTCTAGATTCTCTCATTTAAATATTGTTGCTTCCCTATTGCCTCTCCCACAGCTTCCCCATTCTTGTTTGCATAGAATGGCACACCTGAGTGTAGCCACTGAGTCTCTCAAAGTTTTCTGCTTCTAATATAGTGAGAGACTTTCTGGAGGAAAGATGATTTAGGGGTTACGGGTGCTAGTCCAGAACTTAGGTGACTCAGGTTTAATTCCCTGACCTATCATAGACCACCTGTGTTAACTTGGGCAAGTCACTTAGTTTGTCTGAGCGAGTCACTTAGCTTCAGTTCCCCATCTGTGAAATGGGGGTAATAGTTTTGGCCTACCTTGGAAGGATGTTGTGACGCTAAATATGTTAGTGATTGCGAGATGCTCAGCTACTATATAAGAATCTAAGGGTATGTGTACACATACAGCGCTGCAGCAGCGCAGCTCCTATCTATTGATTTTATTTGGGCTAAATTTCCATTTTTTGAAGGGTGCTTGTTTGACTTGGAAAACCTCCGTACCTTGCCATTTCACCATGCTTTTTTTCTTTTTGCTTACTGTTTCCTTTTGTTTTTAGTGCGATACATATCTTCTCTGACTCTGTAGTTTCCATGCAGAGTTTAAGGATTTTAATTTCCTTATTTCAGGTACTTTGCAACTAGCATAATCACTTCAAAAAATCTCCCTGCTGAAAGTTAAATTTCTGAGCGCTAGATTTTGGTACTATCCCTCCCCACAAGGGTGTTAAACTTAATTATAATGTGGTTGCTATTACTTAGTTGGTCAATGATAGTTATACCTTGAACCAACTCCTGCATGCTACTTAGTACTATGATGAGAGTAGCTGCTCCTCTTCTGTGCTCCAGAACCAGTTGATCCTGTCAAATTGTCCTGCAATGAAATGAATAGTAACTTCAGAGCAACCTGTTAAGAAGCAGGGCACAAACCCCAAATTAGTTGTGAGTTCCATACTTTAATTTCACAGGCCAATTTTCAAGTGAAAACTCCTTTAGCACTATAAGAGCCTTAACATGTCACAGACAATCTCCTTGGGTACTCTTTAGTTTGCACCCAGGTAAACTCGGCTTTGTGGTAGATGGTCCCTTCCATCAAAAATCACAACAATATTCAAATTACTCCCAGTCCCAAAGGACCAGTCATTTATTCCAGGTCAGAAGCATTTTAGATCTCACACCAAAGACAATACTTGTAGCCAATCCTATAATAATCTACCTAAAGGTTTATTAACTAGGGAAACAAAATAAGAGAGTTATTCACAAGATTAAAGCAGATAAACATACGCACATGCAAATGAGTTACAGTCATAAGTTTCAAAAGATAGTAGCTTCTATAGTAAGCAAGCTTTATATGTCCCTTAGGGCTAACCCAGTTTAACACTGGGGATCTCTTGCTTATTCCTAGAAAACCTTGCCCTCGAGAGTCCAAGCAACATAGACATACAGTTTCTTCTAGCCAGGGATTTTTATTTCTTTTCCCTCTTCTCTGAGCTGCCACTTCAGCTGATGGGAGGAATTAATTTGAACTTATCCTCTTCATGAGCGGGGAGAGCAACCAACAAAGTCTTTTGTCCTCTGATGTTCCATGATAATTTGTCTGATGTTGATGGGCTTTCTCTGTTGGGCAGGACATCACACCTTTCGTTGTAGGTCAGCATTTCCCACTAATTAACATCTCACTCTGGTCTGGTGATTTAGAGTCACAGTCAGAGGCTTACAATGCAAATGCTCAAATATTACCTCACAATATGGGATACAGATGTTATAAGAGCTTGGAGAGGCTAAGCTTCCCCAAACGGAGCAAGAAATGACAGATGTGGTGCACCACCCTTTGGAGGCCAGCTGGTGCCTTTGGAGCACCGCTGGCGGAAGCTCCTGAGAAGTGTGTGGGGGACAGTGGCACCTGGACCGTGGCCCTGCCCGCACTCTTCCTTGAGGCCCCACTCCCTCTCAACCTCTTCCCCCATTATCATCCTGCGCTACACCTCTTCCTCCTGAGGCCTCCCCTTGCTCTGTCTCTTCCCACCCCTGCTCCACCTCTTCCCCCAAACTCCCCTATGCCCGCTGCTTGAGCCTCTCTGCTACCATCCCTGAGGCCTCCCCGCTTGCCGCTTGTGACTCTCCGCTCTCTCCCCAGAGGCCCTCCCCCAGCCTGCTGCTCGCCTCTCTCCGCTCCCTCCCCCAAGAGGCGTGCTGCTCAGAGAGGGGGGCAGAGAGGAGAGGGCTGAGGGGCCTCAGGAGAAGAGGCCAAGCAGGGGCGGAGTGGGGGGGGCACAGTCTAAGCACTAATGGCCCCCCCACTTATAGGGAGCTTCTGGCATTTGCGCCCAGCCACCCCAAATGCTAGAGTCACACACCACCTATGTTGGTTGCATCCGACGAAGTGGGCATTCACCCACGAAAGCTTATGCGCCAATACATCTGTTAGTCTTAAAGGTGCCACAGGACTCTCTGTTGCTTTTTACAGATCCAGAACAACACGGCTACCCCTCTGATAATTAACACCACCTATGGGTTATAATCCATACAGCAACTTACAAGCATTCAATAAAGTCTAAACTAAGCACAATTTTACAACCTTAATACCTATTTTAACAACAGTAATATACATAGGTGAGCCTGACTAATTCCAGCTATGTATTTGTCAATATCCAAGTGAAGCATGGGGACCTTGGCATAAGCTGGCACCTGATTTGCCAGTGTCACAGATCCACGAACCATTCATTTAAGGTGTTAAGAAATTGTGTCCTGAAGTGACCAGTTTATATGCGAGAAGTTGAAATGACCCATTATTGCTTTATTAGTTGTACTTACCTCTTTGGTCTCTCTTAGCATTGCACACCCAATGTTTTTCTCCTGATCTGGATGTCAGTAGTATGCTGTATATTCTGATGGCTTTGGAATTGTATACAGTGGTGCTGTATTGTCCTTTGGGGAAAATCTTGCTCCTTTAACATGATCGGGAGGACCTTGTTAGCAGTGGCACTGATGTGCAGGGCCGACGAGGGTGCGGGGGAGGGAAGCCGGTACAAATTACCGGAGCCCGGCGGTCCGGAAGGAGGCCCGGGGCCCAGCTTCCCCGGCTCCCCCACCACCCTTGTCGGCCCTGTTTAGCTGATCTGCCCTTGCTGGGGGGCCCGAAATTTTTTTTTCACCCGGGCCCGAACCCACTCTCGGCAGCTCTGTTGATGTGCACCCACATGCCAATAACATGGGAGTTCTGAGAGAGGTTGCGGGAGGAGCAGGGACAGAACACTTGGATTTGTGACCACCTGGATCCACTAGAAATTTCTCTTCATAGAGCAGAGGCACAGGCACTGCAGAGGCTGCAGTTGTGTTCACAGAACAGCTGTGCTGCTACTCTGCAGATTTGCAGGTCTTGGGGAGAAAACTTCCTTCCAGGCAGCTCCCAGAGATATCCCCTGCACAACCTGCAGTTACATGGGCTACATGCTGGGAGGCAGGATTGCCCATATGCATTAACAGTGAAAAGCCTTTTCTAAGATATAAAGTGATATAAGTGCCAACACTATATTAAGTTACAAGATCTTGTGTCAGTCATTTGGATTGTTTGACAATCCATGGGTTTAATAACCATTTAACCTTCCTATCATATAATTATTACAGCTAAATTCTCTACTCTTTTAAATAGATGCCCGATTCAGGAAAGCCCACCTATTCAAGATTTAAAAGTTGCATTGTGAAGAAACTGACGTGCAGTGTCCCTGTTGCTAGTAGCCCTATCGTCACAAGATGGCAGCAGACACACGCAAGAAATCATGCCGAGCAAACTTTCACAGAGTGTCAGCCTATTAATCTCTTTCCAGCTGATGGATCTGAGCTAGTAAGGACTCCTGAGAAGATCTCAACAATCCCAGGTCAGTCTGCAGGTAGAAGAACAGCATGGAAACTGGATCACTCTGGAGATTCACAAGGGCCTCTAAAGCCCCCTGTTAATCTGCATCCAGCCAAAGCTGGTAGTGATCAAAAGTGGAAGGTTCAGTGTCCCACCTGAGATGTGTGTGTTGATGTCAGTCCAGTTCCTAGTGGATAAGTATTGTTATTAGAAAGACACGGTGAGCAAGGTAATATCTTCTATTGGACCAACTTGTGTTGTGAGAGAGGCAAGCTTTCGAGCCACACAAAGCTTTTTCAGGTCTGGGAAAGGTACTCCCAGCATCGCCGCAAAATGCAAAGTATTATCATTTGTATATGGCAGTATAGATGTGCAGGAGCTTTAGAGGGAGAATAAAAGCACAGTGGAATTACACTACTCTTAAACTGGTGTAAAAGGAGAATCGGGCCCATGACCCCATCCTGTGGAATGTACAACCTAGCATAGATAAGGCATGTCATGCTGGTAATGCAGGAAGAGGTGACATCAGGGAAGGCAAAGGGAAAAAAAGAGCCAGATCCTTGTGTCCAGACAAGCTGTTTTCAGTGTAGGACCACTTTGGGCCCCTGGTCCTGGGGGGAGATGGGGGCTGAGTGCTCTAAGATGCACTGGTTTGTAACAGTACCTTAGGTAGTTTCACACCAGCTGAGATTGCCTGGGATGCTCCTGGTTTCTTGGTGGAGGAGATGATACTCCCTCACTACAAGTTGCAGGTTCAGACATCTGTCAGATCATTTCCTGGCCTGACTTGGCCCAACTCTGGCAGCCCGAGGTTGTGTGGTGTGTAGAGGGACTTGGGAGGAGACCCAGGCTTGTGTCTGTCCTTGTGTGTGTTGGCAGAGAGGAGTTATGAGAGAGCAGGCAGTGAACTGGCTGGACCTATGGTAGCTTTAACTGAGAACCTGAGGCTGTGTGGGTCAGGTGAGCTCAGTGCTGGCTCACTGAAATAACAACTATGAAAAGGGGGCACAGTTTCCTTGCCTCTTCTGGGTTGCCTGAGATTTGGTTCCCATATGCAACAATATCGAGGACAGATGGGGAAGTCGTTCACTCATTGTATGCACACAGTTGGCTGAGTTATGGGACAAAGTGAGATCCATATTTACCTGATTCAGGATGCAAATCATTAGACACCTAATAAAGGTTGCTCCTAAAAATAGAGAGTGGGTTGTCACCCTGTTCCTACCAGCCAAAGGCTGTTAGGGACACTTGCAATGTGTGCCACTTTCCTCTATTGAATGGAATGTCACAGTTGCTCAAGAGTGTGATCCTAACTCTCTAGTCTCTGGCTCACAAAGAAAGTATAAGCCCTGAAACAAAAGGAGTTCTCCCTCCTTTAACTTTAATGGTAGGAACTTGTTTTTATGATGCAGAAATCCCTGCATTCCATTTCTGATTGTAGTGGTGAAGTCCTGTGTAGCCATGGAATCCTTGCCAACATTCCTAGGAGATATTTCCTCTGGGGCTGAGTGCAGTGCCCTGCTCCTATCAGCCATGAAGCTTGGGATCAAGCTATCAGCATAACATTTGGATTCTCTGTGTGATAGTGCATTGTTCTACTGACAAAGCATCAGGCCAACCCTCAGGATTAGTGTTACCAAAGAATCTGCTCTATAATGGAAAGGAACAATACAAGCATTGGGCAAACGTACTAGTATTTTTTAAAGGAAATGTATCAATTAAAACCTTTTTTGCAGTATCCTTTCAGGTGCCTATCAAAAATTCTACCAACGAACCTTATATCATTACTAATGCCACAGCGAGGTGTCATGAGACAACTTACTTACAAGGAAGAAATAAAAGGAGAGCTGAAATTGCAAAGAAAAGGGTGAGTAATGTAACACTGCATATGTGCTGACAGGATTTATATTGAACCCTTTTCTGATATTTGCATTGTTAGTATATTTTGTTACCTTGTCCTCTTCCCAGAATCTCCTGCTTATTTTCTACCTTTCTAACATGTAAACTAGTGACAAGAACAGCGGGCTCCAGAGCAGCCTTCTAGATAAGTGTAATTAAAAATTGCTCTGTCACTTGTGGTTAACTTACATTCATGTGTCTCTGCTTCTCCAGACCGTAGAGAGACAAGGATGGTGAGGTAATATCTTCATTCAAAATTTTATTGAAAACTCACTTCTCCCATGAAGAACATAGTGCTGATCCATGTCAGTAAAAATTATCACATCATTAAACACAAACTACACTTTCTTCCTCTCTTCTATCTTAGTGCTATCTGCTTGGACTCTCAGTACAATCTTATGTTGTTCATTTACTCAGTCTGTAAGCTGTTTGGGTCAGTGACGGTGTGATGGCTGCCATCTTTGCTGATATACCGGGGTTTGAACCGGGGATCTCCAGAGCTAAAAGCATGAGCTAAAGAGTCAAGGGTGTATAGCTAGGGGCTGAAGCAACTGCTTCTCCCTTTGGCTTGTACAGCACCATTCACATGGTCAATATTGTCACAGGGTAACTGGCCCTGAAGAGGTCAGGAACCCAGTCTACTTGTGATAGGCTCTGCTAAGGAGAATGAGCCAATGCAGATCCACCATTGCCTAGGGTGGCAGGTAATTAGTTAAGGAACACCTGGGTCTAATTAGGGTCATGAGGGCTCAGTCAGGAGGTCCTGGAATACAAAAAGCTCCTGAGGAAAGGGACTTCTCAGGGGAGCTGGTTAGAGAGTTCACCAGGAAAGGAGACCTAATTAGGGTTGCCGCCTCTGAGGAACAAAAAACTGAGACAATAAAACTGGACAGCTCACAGTGTATACTGAGCACCCTTACAGATTTCCCAGGACATCTACCTAAAAAAAAAGGAACAATCCTGGGGAAACCTGGAGGGGTGGTAACCTGAGACCTAGGGAAGGTGCTCCTAGGAGGAAGACATTCAAAAAGGGAAGCACTACAAGCATCAAGCCCTAGGAAGATCTTGTCCTGGAGCAAGGACAGCAGCAGGAGGTCCAGAGTGCAGAGGAACTATACTCTGCTCTGGAAAAGAGTTGCAGTAGCTTGATCGCTGGGGTGACCCTGAGCCCAGAAAAGGAACCCTTCTCCCAGGTCATGGCAAGAGGCCTGACTCCAGAGTGGGTCCTGGGTCAAGAGGACCAAACTGGTAAGGAGACTTGCTGGAGGAGATTGATGGACACAGGTAGATTAAGACTAACTTAGCCCACTGGCTAGAATGTTTGGGGCAAAGACTTGCTTGTGTGTCTGCTTGACCTTTGGTTAAATAAATTAGACATCTGGAGGGGCACTGTTCACTACATAAAAGCTTTGTTGAACTCACTAAAGTCCATTAAGGGAAACTGACGCAGGTACGTACCCACGGTTTGGCACTGGGCTACCAGAAAGTGCTCCAGGGTTGTGTCCACCTTAATAAATAATACATATAAAGAATAATGATGTGCCATTTTCGCAGTCTTTCTTGTGACCATAATCACACTTTAAGGACACAGCACAGTTGTTAACTCTGAATGTCTTTGCTTCTATTGGTTTGTGTCACATCATTAATATTATTTAAACATAAATGTTTAATTATAACGTGTATAGTGTGTCAGTCTTACCATATAAGTGACTGGGTGGGTAATGGATAACTGACCTGACAAGCTGCTGATTGGTATCCTCAACTGTTGCAGGTACCTTTTTATGATATAATACTACTACTTGTATAGCACTTTTCATCCTTAGATCTCAAAACACTTTACAAAGGTGGGTAAGCATCATGCTCTTCATCAGGGGCAGCTCCAGGCACCTGCTGGTCGCTGTGAGGGCAGCAGTCAGGCTACTTTCGGCGGTGTGCCTGTGGGAGGTCCGCCGGTCCCGTGGTTTCAGCGGCAATTTGGCGGCGGGTATGCCGAATCCGCGTTACCAGCGGACCTCCCACAGGCGTGCCACCGAAAGCTGCCAGACTGCTGTGCTTGGGGTGGCAAAATACATAGAGCCACCTCTGCTTTTCATTTTACAAATGGAGCTCTAATGCACAGAAAGGTGAAGTTACTTGCTTAGGATCACACTGCAAGTCAGTATCAGAATTTAAACTAGAACCCAGGGTGCTAGACTTCTAGTCCAGTAGCCCATCCTCTGGACCACACAGCCTCCTTCAGAGATGATGCCTAGAAGTTACTTATTATTTTTTGTATTACCGCAGTGCCTACAGGCTCCAGTCATGGACAAGGAGCGCAGGGGCTGTACAAACACAGAACACAAAGATAGCTCTTGCCTCAGAGAGCTTACACTCTAAGCTCAGGCAAGAGAAAACAGATGGAGACAGACAGGCTGATGGGAGAGCACAAGAAAATGAGACAATATTGGTCAGCATGATCGGCTCTGGTCTCAGCACACGAGCAGCTAAACTGTTGTCAAGTTTTTAGTAGGTGTCATGGCAAAGGAGAGTTAGTGTGGGTGTCTTTTATATTATACTGAAAGAAGAACAGAAAACAGTGGTCAGCGCTGACTAGAAATGTATGGGAAGATGCTCTAATAATTGTCTACAGGTATAGTAATGAATAAAGATATGATTAAGTCACAGGTATTTTTAGTAAAAGTCATGGACAGGTCACGAGCAATAAACAAAAAATCACTGCCTATGACCTGTCCATGACATATATTAAAAATACCTGTGATTAAATCTTGGGGGGAGAGGGGGAGCACTGGGGCTGCTGCTTGAGGGATGGCTGGGAGGGTGCTACTGCGGGGAGGCACTCAGGGCCAGCGGTACCAGCTGCCCATGCCAGTGGACTGCTCCGGCCAGCCAGGGACTGCTGCAGAAGTCCCGGAGGTTGCAGAAAGTCACGGAATCTGTGACTTCTGCAACCTCCATGACAGAAACAGAGCCCTAGTAATGAATGACCATTTAATGTGGTAGTGCTCATTCTGCCTGGTAGCATAAGGGGGTGGTGCAGATCAAGAATTAAAGTCTCCTAGACATTCCAGTGAATGTGTGGTCCTTTTATGGTCCAAAAGACTATTTCCCTATGTATATAGTATGTTTTCCATATAAATGTCTGCACCAGTTTCAGAGACATTCAAATCCAAGTAATCTGATTAGCTTTTTGCCAAGTTGTCTGTATAAATCATTAATAAAATGCCTCTGAAAGAGGGCATGGTTTAGAACAGCCTCTGGGACATGCAAAGAAGAAATATTATTTTCCCAGTGATGTGTTTGTGAGACATTTCTTGTAATTATTAAAATAGGATTTAGAAGAAGAGTAACATTTGGTCCATTTGGAGAGATAGGATTTCATAAACATTGTTTAACTAACATGCTATTAATCAAGAGTGGTTGGTGAAAGCATCAACTATATTTCCACCTGTCTGAAAAAAAAATATTACAGACCAAACTGACATTTCTTTGACCTCATAAAAAGCCCACAGAGAAGCTGTCATAATACTATTCAACGCAATATGAATAAACGTTTTGGCCTCGTTACCATCACATATTAAGAAGAAATGTGGTGTTGTTAGGGATAGGTGAAGAGGTTAGGATCAAATAAAAACTGACTCGAGCCTTTGACCAAATCTTGACCATAATCCTAAAAAGGTCTTTTCTGAAGACTTAAAAAGTTCCAATAACAGTTCGCTCCCCTCCCCCTTACTTTCCATTATCATATGTTTAGCATTTTCTGGTTATATCTGAGACCCAACACAGGGCGTATCAGAAATCTCATTAAAGACCCTATTTCCATAAGATTAGCAGCCCTGATTTTCAGCACCAGGAGATTCAGATAGTTTTGACAAGGTTTGGATAAGCATCTGAACTTTTGGGTGGTAAGTAAATGTTCTATGGAGGGAGGATGGTGTTGAGATTAAGGCACATGGTTTGGAGATTAGAGATTGATATTCTACGCATCGCTTTGGTATAGACCCACTGCCTGACAGTAGCCAAGTAACTCAACCTCTTTGAACCTCAGTTCCCTCATCTGTAAAATGGGATGATAATACAGGGATATTGTAAAGGTTAATTCTTGAGTGTTTGTAAAGTATGTTGAGTCCCTTAGATCAGTGGTTCTCAACCACGGGTCCGGGGCCCCCTAGGGGGCCTCAAGCAGGTTTCAAGGGGGCCTCCAAGCAGGGCCAGCATTAGACTTGCTGGGGCCAGGGCAGAAAGCCAAAGCCCCACCACATGGGGCTGAAGCCCAAGTTCCTGAGCCCTGCCACCTGGGGCTGAAGCTGAAGTCTGAACAATGTAGCTTTGTGGGGACCCCTGTGGCATTGGCCCCCTGGCAATTGCCCTGCTTGCTACCCCCTAATGCCGGCCCTGGCTTATATGCAGAAAATCAGTTACTGTGGCACAGGTGGACTGTGGCGTTTTTATAGCATGTTGGGGGGCCTCAGAAAGAAAAAGGTTGAGAACCTCTGCCTTAGATGGAAGGGGCTATGGAAGTGCACATAATGATGTCATACATAATACTTCTAAATTCCTCCTCAATAATGTTTTCATTTGAATATATTTGTAGAAATGTCTTACACAGCGGTTAATGTTCCAAGAGGGTGGATTCGACATCCCAGAAAATGACAGTATAAAGATCTGTGGAAACACTGAGTGTATTTGGAAAGGTATGATACTGGGACAGTGAATGCTAGTAATATATCTTGGCAATAAGGACAATATAGGATGTTACTTGGGCACCAAGAGGATTCTTTGATTATCATATGAGTCTTGTTTTATCTACTGTTTATGAAATATGTTAATTTGTTTTGATGGTCTAGTTATTTCTATGCACCTAAAATTCTCAGCAGTTAGGTCCTGATCCAAACCCTTGTAATCAACGGGAGTCTTTCCATTGACTTCAATGGGCTTTAGATCCGACCCTTAGTACCGAACTACACAGATATAATTTGGAGAATTTTTTCCGATCAGCTGAATGCTCCATTGCTACTGACTTTAATTATGAGTCAAAGCAACAAAAATATGTCTCAAGAGTTCTTTTAGACTAGCTGGATAGAAAGATTTCTTCCTCTCTGTGGTTTCTGCTTCACTAATTTTAACTAGCGAAAGTCTCAAATATCTGATTTTTGTTTCAGGGGCCCTCAGTATGGAAGCTGGAATATGTGGGATGGAGGGTACCATTTAGGTAGACAGCAGTGGGCAATTGCTTGCCCCCAGATTTTGGTAATCCTCCTTGTTATTCTGATTGAGAGAAATTTTTAAAACTGATCACATATGTTGTGACTGAAGGAAAAGAACAAGAAACCCTGCCCCACTAGAGTTTTACGTCATTACGTAACTTTGGTAGTTGCCCACATAAATGACTACTTATGTCTGCAATAACCTCATGTGCCTGCAAAAATATAGGTGTGTGAGCTCCCAACGTACGTATGTATAGTTTTGAATCCACAATTTAGGCAGCCGCATGTGAATACTTAGCTTGCTGGATCAAATTGTAGAGGGAGGTAGGAGAGTCAGAGGCTCATTCTTCTCAGGGTGCTACCCTGAGCTTTCTTCTGTTGTGTGTCTATAGCCAAAATCTTCAGGCATTAGGCCCAATGGTGACTGGGAGAGATTTTTAAAGGCATAAATGGCAGCTAAGTGCCCAGTTCCCATGGAAAGTCAATGTGAGGTAGGTGCCTAGCAGCCATGTGTGTCTCTGAGAATCTGCCCCTGAGAACCTGATTCTGGTCTCAGTTACTCTGGTGTAAATAAGGAGTAACTCCAAGGAAGTCAATGATATGAGAACAATTCAGGCCCTGGGTGGTTAATAATGGTGTTATCTAGTGGTGGAACAGGGGACTAAGTGTCAGGAATACCAGGTTTTATTCCTGTCACACGCTTGCTATGTCATCCTGAGTAAGTCACTTAGGGTAAAATTTTCAAAGGTGTCTACATCCCATTTCCAGAAGTGGCATAGGCACTTGGGCCCAGTTTTTAAAGGTATTTAGGAGTTGCTCCGCTCATCTTTGCAAAGCCTAAAACACAGATGCTAATCCCCCTAGATTAGCACCTAACTCCTACTGGGCCAAAGTGATTGAGATGGCTTAAATCCCATTTTAAAAATGATTTAGAAGCCTAAGTCTCACTGCAAGTCAATGTTAGTCTGTTAATTCATCTGTAAAATAACACAAAGGGGTGCAATGAGGCTTCAGGCAGCTCCATGATGTAAAAAACTCACACATGGAATATATTAGAATGCTGTGGTTTTATCAGCATGCACTTTGGGTGGGTACATTAATCATGAGAGGAGAAACCACAAGTGCATTATGCTGATCATCCCAGCCTTTATAATAGACTGTGCCATGTCATACTCTTTATATGCTACAGAAGAACTAGTTTAGGAATGCTTTAAAGAGCTTTTCAATTTTTATTGTGACTATTTTATTATATTGTCTTAATTGTTACTAGTTCAACTGTACTGGGCTGAGAGAGAGTCATACAGGTCCCTAAAAATAACCTAAAATAACTTTTCTTTACCCATATATGTCACACCTTTATAGTCAGTTATTTTTGGCCTGTCCAGGGTTAGAAGTGAGTGCTGTCCCCCACACCCCCAGGCACGAGGGAATTTCCCTTATTCAGTGATTTTTGCAGGACTGCAGGATATCAGACTTCAAAGTCCCAACAAGTTTATGCATTGAACAAGTTGTCACTGACCCAGGGCTGACTCCTGCTCATCTTCAGTCTAAGACAAATGTCACCTTCTGGGAGCAAATTCCATATTTGAGAGAGGAGAAAATGTTTGTCTGGCAGTTTGATTTTTTTATTTTAATGGCATCTCTTTGAACCCGCTCAGTGATGTTGGAATGCTAGTGTAACCCTTCTGCCCATCTGAGTTGGCAGCAACAAGGGCCAGGTTCTGTATCTAGGGGTTCCGTTTCAATAACGCAATGCAAAACCGGCTCGAGCCCCACCCAGTGACCTGGGACAATTACATACCACCCCCTGGGCGCCTCTAAGAGACAATACTTCCCCTCTCGCAAGCACGGAGTCTGAGTGTAGCAGAAAATGTTTAATAACATAAGGTAAACGACATCAGCATTAAATTGGAAAAACACCACAAACAGGATTCATAACACAAACCATGAGCAAAAGACCCACCCCAGCAAATTGGGCTGTGTCCTTTCCCTTTGGTTCTTGAATCCAGCAACCCAAGATCACCCAGAGTCCCCAAAGTCCAACACCCCAAAAGTTTCTTGAGTCCAGCAACCCAGGAATCCCAAAAGTCCAGCAACCCAAAAGTCTCTGCCCCTGGTCAGTGCAGCCCCAGAGTTCAAAAGTTTATCTGCAGGGTTTTATCCCCCCAGCCTGGGTGGAAAAGGGGGGGGGGGAGAAAAGGGGACACGCAGGGTGTTAAGGGGCACCTTATGTGGTCCGAGGCCGACTGCCCGCCTCTCCGTGGGGTTCCGCTGCGGCCTTCACCACGAGCCGCTCCACTCCACCAGCTGTCTCGTGAGCCGCTCCTGCCGCCCCACGAACTGCTCCGCTCTACCAGCTACTCCGCTCCACTCCACTCCTCCAGCCGCCCTGCAAACTGCTCAGCTCCGCTCAGCTTGCCGTTCCGTGGGCCGCTCCACCATCCGTCCCGCAAACTGCTTCACTCGCCGTTCCGTGGGCCGCAAACTGGTCCACTCGCTGTTCCGTGGGCCGCAAACTGCTCCGCCAGCCGCTTAGCAATATAGCTTCAGTGGTTAACACAGCACTCAGTGATCTCAGCTCTTAGTAACTTTAGCTCTTTAGTGATTTCAGCTTGGAGGGAGTCCCAGTGCTGGTGCACCATTGGCCCAAAGCAAATTCCGCATAGCAGCCCGTAAATAGACTCTCAATAGAATCAAAATTAGCTCTGCTATTCAACAGTGGAGAGAGAAGATGGTGCAATTGGTGTTTCAGTTCCCTCAAAGGGGGCCCATACCATCAAGTACAAATACCTGTCCCCATCCTCTCTTTCAATTCACTGGGTTTTGGAACCCATGTCCCTTGTCTAGCAAGTGCTACTTAGGTGATGGTGAGACCCTCTGTCATAAAACAGTTTCATTGTCCTTGATTCACATAATCAGGGTAACAACACTTTATTCCTCCTGTCCCAATAACAGAGAAACTGGATGCCCTCCTTCCGCACTACCTGCTGTAGCAAATCCTCTAGTCTCCTGATGAAATCTGACAGTCGTTCGGGGGGCTCCTGATAGGTATGGTGGAAACGATAATACAGGTCTTCACTGCTATCAGTAGTACCATAGACACTCTCAAGAGCGGTTAAACAGTCTTGCGCTGTGGCAGCTGGTTGTGAGTCTTTCAGGGCTCAGATAATTCGCATGGCAGGTCCCCTCAGACTCTCAAGCACATGTTTCTGCTTCTCAGCATCAGAGTATTCCCACTCTTGGACAAGTGGCACCGTAAAATCCCTCCAGGTCTCGTAATCCTCCTCCCCTGGGGGTACAGGTGACACCCCCGAGAATGAATGTAACCGTTTGTATGGAGCATTTTCATATACCGGCCTCAATGCATCTTTGAGAGCGTTTCCCAGCTCTTTGGCCCATCCCACCAGGCTGGGTGCTGCAGGTGTTGGAGCACCTCCTAATGCCAAAATTAATTCTTCTCTTGTCCGCTTCTCATCCACCATCAGAGCTTGCAATTTCTGTGCTAAAGAATTGTCAAAGTTAGACTCAGGACTCATAGTTTGTCAGACCACTCTGTTTTATTAGCACAGCGCTCTGCTAATACATTCAGATAATGTGAGCCTCCATGCAAGATTCAAACAGTCTTATTTATACAGATAAAAGGGTGTAAAC
The DNA here is from genome assembly GCF_013100865.1 of Trachemys scripta elegans. Taxonomy (NCBI): domain Eukaryota; kingdom Metazoa; phylum Chordata; order Testudines; family Emydidae; genus Trachemys; species Trachemys scripta. The sequence continues at coordinate 31,402,389 of NC_048303.1, read as the reverse complement.
TAAACAAAGGGACAGAGAGAGCAAAATTGTAAAATATGCATGGAGCACAATATGCATAACCTGCTTCCTTGTTAACTCTTATCGATCTAAGACTAATGCTTCACCAATTGCCCTTAAGTGGCAAGTTAAGCAGTTAATGTCTGCTTTCCTGCCCCCCTGGCTTGCAGCATTTCTCATTTCTACTTAAAGGTACATACAGCATTCTTTAATTCATTCTATTTCTTTAATATAATTCATTTCACTTTCACAGAATCCACCTCAAGTGACACAGGCACACTAGGAGGGGACTGCTCTGCCCCCAGAATTGTCCAGGGGATACCTTCTACTTGCACCTCTTTGGGCATTTTATCAAGATCTGTTTCCTTGGACTGAGTACATAGTGCTACCATGCCCTTCACTTTGCGGTTGTAAATACGGGTGTGGACCTTTGCTCTCCCCAGTATTTCAGCTGCATCTAAGCTCTCCTCAATTTCATTTGGTTCTCTTCTGGGAACCCCGCCACCAGCACAGCTTTGGTTACTGGGATTCGTGCTCCTCGGCACAGGTCTTCTAATAATCCTCTCTCCATTTTTTTTTTAACTGAGATGAAAGTCACTCAGGAGTTTCTTTGCTCTGTGAAGAAGAGCCCAGGGTGCACAATGTAGGGGTGTGTGTGTGTGTGTACTGCAAAGTCCTCGTACGGGCCACCAAGTGTAACTTTAGCGCCCTCGTGGTCAAGATGGAGTCTGCTCTGCAGGCAGTTCTGGCCAAGAGATGGCGCGCGCAGGAATGCAGCAGGAGAAATCCCTTCCACCCCAGGGGCACCTGTTCCAACCCCCCCCCCCCGAGTGAACACACACACACCCACAGGAAAAGTACAGTGGATATAACAAGGGAAATATTTATTTACAGAGGGATGAGAGGAGAAAAACAAGGGGAAATATAGGGGGAGCAGTAAGACAGGGCTGCATTCAAGCCAAGGCCCCCACAAGCCCAGTGGTAGCACAGTCTGGAAGGGCAGACACTGAGTAATGTGTCTGCACATAGAGTTCAGGAGTCCTGAGCAAAGTTCCAGTCCAGTGGTGAGTCTTGGGTGCTCCTGGTCATCTTCGGCGCCAGTGAACATTCCCCCAACAAACCCTTCCGATGCCCTCTTCTGCCGTTCTCTGCAAAGCCACACAGAGCGACCACCTCCCCACTTAACTAGCTAGCAACCTCCCTCCTTGTTCCTAATGCAGAGTCAGAAGTCCCAGTACTCACAGCCCCATGCAGCTCTGGGCAGCCGTGATACTGGGTCCAGCTCTGGCCTGTCCTTCTCGGGCAATTCCTCCCTGGCACAGTGCTCCTCCTGGCTCCTGTCCTGGGGTGTCTCCAATCGGCCCTGTCCTTCTCAGGCCTCAGGCAGGTTCTCTGCTGCTTCACTTTTCCAGGGCCTGCAGGCTGCTCTCCCTCTCCCTGGAGCTCCAGCGCTGCCCCCCTGGAGTTTCCCTCCTTTTTTCTTACTCTCCCCCTCCCACTTAGGAAAAAGATTTAAAGGGCCATGCTCTCTAAACCCCAAAGGGGTTATATATTAAAAGTTTTCATGAAATCTCTCTATAAACGTGGAAGGAAAACTGGCAGTTTGGATTTAAATCTTGCCCTGAAATGACTGAAAAAACAAGGAAATGTTTGGGTTGCAAAACCACAAAAATATGCTAAATTCTGCACAGAACAAGTAGAGACATGGCCCCTGCTCTGAAGAATTTACACAAAACACCGAATTAATGCATGAGAGCTAGAAAGTGAAACCAGCTAGAAAGAAAAAATGAACCATTTCCCCTGTTTTCCATGTCCAAGTTGAGAGAAGTACAAAAAGGTAAAGGGTGAAAAGAATTTTGGCAGTGAAGGTATTTAGCCATTGGAACAATTTACCTAGGGATGTGGTGGATTCTCCATTACTTTAAAACAAGGCTGGATGACTTTCTAGAAAATCTGCTCTAGCTCAGCCAAAAGTTATGGGCGTGATGCAGCAATCACTGGGTGAATTCTGTGGCCTGCACTATGCAGGAGGTCAGATGAGATTATCCTCATGGCCCCCTTTGACCTTCACATCTATGAATCTAGGTAATCCAAGGTGAGTGTTAAATTAATTTATCATATGTCTCTGCAACTTATGACAGATATGACTTTCACAGGTGATGTGTGTGTGTGTGTGTATGTGTATATGCACTGAGGTTATAGCTTTGTGATAGATTGCAGAGCCATGTGCTAATATAGATTTGTTCTTGATGAAGTCAACATTTACCGATTTGAAAGCTGAAAATTTAATTATCCTTGTAAATCAGTTTCCTCAGAATGCCTGGCACATTCCTTATTTATTCTGAATATCTTTATCTAAAGAATTTGACAAAAATATTGCTTGTAAAGGAGGGTTTCAAAATGACACAAGGAAGGTGCACAGATGCGGATGCCCGTCATGCTGCTGCAAGACAATTTCTGAAGCGTAACAAGGAAATAAAATCTTGTTGCTAATTACCTAGCTCTTTTCTGCAGGGCGTGGGGTCTTTGCATCAGAAAGCAGACAGTGACCACAAGGCTGACTGTTCTGCTTGCTCATACTTGTGTTTTACTGCTGTTTTTTTTCTGTTTCTCACTTCTTCCTCATCACATACCTAAAATGGAGTGATCAAAGACATCAAAGGCGGGCCTGATGTGAAAAGTCTTTTTCTGTGGTTTTGCATTCGGGGGGACTCTTTTGATGGGAACTTAAAACCAAATAGCAGCATTTATTTAGAAAATGATTTAACTGCTTCATTTGGGGATTTTGTGGTGACCGAGCATCTAAGAAGTCTTCAAAAGTTAAAGGCCTTTTAACAGAGAATGAAAGCAGGAGAAAAAGGCAAAGCTAAATTTTAGGGTTGTTGATTAATCACAGTTAACTCATGCGATTAACTAAAAATGATTCATGATTAAAAAAATTAATCGCAATTTTAATTGCACTGATAAACAATTGAAATTTATTTAATATTTTTCTACATTTTCATATATATTGTATTCTGTGTTGTAACTTAAATCAAAGTATATATTGTATAAAGTATAAATATTTGCACTGTAAAAATGATAAACAAAAGAAATAGCAGTTTTCAATTCACCTCATACTAGTACTGGAGTGCAATCTCTTTGTCATGAAAGTGCAATTTACAAATGTAGATTTTTTTTGTTACATATCTGCATTCACAAACAAAACAATGTAAAACTTCAGAGCCTACAAGTCCACTCAGTCCTACTTCTCATTCAGCCAATTGCTAAGACAAACAAGTTTGTTTACATTTACAGGAGATAATGCTGCCCTCTTCTTAGTAACAATGTCACCAGAAAGTGAGAACAGGCATTTGAATGGCACTTTTGTAGCTGGCAGTGCAATGTATTTATGTGCCAGATATGGTAAACATTTGTATTCCTCTTCATGCTTCAGCCACCATTCCAGAGGATATGCTTCCATGCTGATGACACTTGTTAAAAAAATAATACGTTAATTAACTTTGTGACTGAACTCCTTGGGGAAGAATTGTATGTCCCCTGCTCTGTTTTACCCACATTCTGCCATATATTTCATGTTATAGCAGTCTCGGATGATGACCCAACACATGTTGTTCATTTTAAGAACACTTTCACTGCAGATTTGACAAAACGCAAAGAAAGTGAGATTTCTAAAGATAGCTAAGGCAATTGATTCAAGGTTTAAGAATCTGAAGTGCCTTCCAAAATCTGAGTGGGACGGGGTGTGGAACATGCTTTCAGAAGTCTTAAAAGAGCAACAATCAGATGTGGAAACTACAGAACCCGAACCACCAAGAAAGAAAATCAACCTTCTGCTGGTGGCATCTGAATCAGAGGATGAAAATGAACATGTGTTGGTCCACACTGCTTTGGATTGTTATCGAGCAGAACCCGTCATCAGCATGGACGCATGTCCACTGGAATGGTGGTTGAAGCATGAAGGGACATATGAATCTTTAGCGCATCTGGCACATAAATATCTTGCGATTCTTGCTAAAACAGTGCCATGTGAAGACCTGTTCTCACTTTCAGGTGACATTGTAAACAAGAAGCGGGCAGCATTATCTCCTGCAAATGTAAACAAACTTGTTTGTCTGAGTGATTGGCTGAACAAGAAGCAGGACTGAGCGGACTTGTAGGCTCTAAAGTTTTACATTGTTTTATTTTTGAATGCAGTTGTTTTTTTGTTCCCAATTCTACATTTGTAAGTTCAACTTTCATGATAAAGAGATTGCACTACAGTACTTGTATGAGGTGAATTGAAAAACATTATTTCTTTTTTTTTTACAGTGCAAATACTTGTAATCAAAAATGAATATAAAATGAGCACTGTACACTTTGTATTCTGTTTTGTAATTAGCAACAGAGGGTCCTGTGGCACCTTTAAGACTAACAGAAGTATTGGGAGCATAAGCTTTCGTGGGTAAGAACCTCACTTCTTCAGATGCAAAACAAATTACATTTGTTTTGTAATTGAAATCAATATATTTGAAAATGTAGAAAACATCCAAAAATATTTAAATAAATGGTATTCTATTATTGTTTAACAGTGCGATTAATCAAGATTAATTTTTTTAATCGCTTGACAGCCCTACTAAATTTGTTCCACACTGGCCTTTGATATAATTGAAATGGAATATAATGGGACTGAGGCTTTATTCTGGCTCAGGTACATTTCATGAGGGGATGAACAGGGTAGAGGCTTTAATCTACACTTCATATTTATAGCTAATATTTTGGGTCTGGCTGGGTGTGTGGCCAGCCCCCACTGTAAATTAGAGCACCTTCAGGGTGCTGTAATTTATGCCTGGGTTGCCTCTGGCCTCATAGGAACCACGAATAAAACAGTTATTGTCTGAGGAAAACTAGTGGCATTTTTTATGAGTGAATCCCATACTTTGAATCTTTACACGCAGGCTGCCAGAATGGAATGCATAATGAATTTACTGCTCACAGAGTTTCCACTAATACCGAATCTTTCATACCATTGGAGCCAGAGGTCAGGCTTCATATTAGTGGCTTACGCAATGATTACTGTAAGTTTTTATTCTCTTTCATTATTTGGGAGCTTGAATTTGTAGCAGAGAGTGGGAACTTTTGTATCTTATGTCTTAAGATGGGTAGCTGAAGTGTGGCCCTTACACCAAATGTGGCCCATGGAGTTCTACAATGAGGCCTATGGCTAATCTCATTTTTCTTACAGGAGTGCAGCCTGTGAAAACTATAGGTCCTAATATGTAATTCCAGGCTGCTTGGATGAAAATGGAGCAGACTGCATGCTGGGAATTATAGTCTCTGTGGGTAATGCCTCTGTAGTCGTAGTAATTATAATAATACCTAGTTCTTATATACTGCTTTTCATCTGTAAATCTCAAAGCATTTACAAAGGGGATAAGTATCATTATCCCCACTTAATAAAGTCAAGTGCAGAAAAGGTGTTATTCCTGGGCTCATAGCAATTTACCTATGGGCCAATCCTTCTATTGGGCAAAACTTGAAATCTGTTTCTATTCTGAGATTTAACAGAGGTACTTTGTTGTTCATATGATATATACATTTTGGGGCAAAATTTCTCCCAGGCCTTTAGCTGATCTTCAGTAGTGCACATGCAAAATTACACAGGAATGTACATATGCTTGCACTCTGCAACTGCAAATACCTGGGCAATCACTTTAAAAATTCTAGCAATCATGAACATGCAAGTGTTAGAACTTGCACTTGCAAAACTATCCTGTCACTGTGTTTTTTTGTGGATGAACATGAAAACATTTGCATGTGTGTATTAGACTAGTTCACTTATACCTGTGAATGTGCACAATTTTGCTGATGCATAAGTTGAGTTTGGGATTCTACCCTGGTTATTTACATAGGGTTACCATATTTAAAAAATAAAAAAAGAGGACACTTCACGGGGCCCTGGTCCCGCCCCTTTCCCACGCCGTTCCCCGCCCCAACTCTGCCCATTCCCCGCCCCTTCCCCAAAGTCCCCGTCCTAACTCCCCCTGCTCCCTCCCAGCCACGCGAAAAGGACTGCCCAAGCGCTACCGGCTTCACGGTTTGCTGGGCAGCCCCCAGACCCTGCACCCCTGGCCGTCGCTTCCTCAGTGCAGCTGGAGCCTGGGAGGGGACGCACCCAGCCGTGGGTGCAGGGTCTGGAGGCTGCCCTGCAAACCGTGAAGCTGGTAGTGCTCTGGCTTCGGGCAGCCCCCATGCCTCTGGACCCTGCGCCCCCGGCCGGGCACTTCCCCTCCCGGGCTCTGGCTGCTGTGCTCCTCCCTTGACTCTTCGGCTCTCTTTAAGAGCCGAGCTGCCCAAGCGCTACTGGCTTCGGACCCCAGCCACCAGCACTTCCCCTCCCGGGCTCCAGCTGCTCTGCTCCAGCGGCGCAGGGTCCGGAGGCAAGGGGGCTGCCCGAAGCAGGAGCGCTCGGGCAGCTCGGCTCTTAAACAGAGCCGAAGAGTCAGGGGAGGAGCAGAGCACCCGCGGGAGGGGAAGTGCCCGGCCGGTATTTTCCCGGACATGTTCGGCTTTTTGGCAATTCCCCCCAGATGGGGGTTTGATTACCAAAAAGCCCGGACATGTCCGGGAAAAACCGGACGTATGGTAACCCTAATTTACACCTATTTCACTCAAGCTGCATGCTCTCTGAGGGTGACAGCATAAGCACAGCTCTGTTCCTGCAAATGATTCCTTATTAGTGTTGGTTTATATTTATTTTCGACGGCAGCAATTTGGTTTATAGGCAAAGTAAAGGAATGACAGATTTAATAATTCTAAAGGGTAACAGCTTTGTTATGGAAATATTAAGCAAGATCCTGCCCTACAGTATGGTCACTCCATGCTGCTGGAGCGATGCAAAATGACCTTAGAGTTGTGCTAAACAGGCAGCTGAGAATTCCCCAGTAAGTGGAGGGAATCCTTGGCTGGTGTAGCCAGCTATAAAGTATAACATCAGACCTAGAGTGTAGCCAATGCTACATTAACCCTTCCTGGTATAGGTAATGTTTTGGAGGTCTGGCCAAGGTATGTAGTGATCTGACTTGCCAGTGTACAAGTCAGCGCAAATTAGAGCAGCTCCTGACCATCACAGCATCAGAGGACGTGGAAATATTGCCTGGAGCCATCTTTGCCTGCCCACTCCTGACCCGAGCTCTGCAGCCGAGGATGCAGCTCTTTGTCTGATTCTTTTTTGCTTGTTTTTATAGTACAGGGTAAACTTCAGGATTAGCCCTGATGCCTATAAAATAGGGGAAGGATTATAATCCTTGCAGGTAGGGATTTTTTCTTTCTGTGATTGTACAGTGCCCAGCACATTGGGGCCTTTGGATACTACTGTAATATATATATATATATATATTTAATAATAGCCTGCAAACAAAGGCTTAAGTGGAATCATGTTTGGTGTACTAACTATGAATCTGGGAAAATAACATCTTATACTCATTCACAAAGGTGGACATGAGAAGGATCCTGGCACTATTAGAGTAACTTGATTCATTTGTCAGAGGGGTAGCCGTGTTAGTCTGAATCTGTAAAAAGCAACAATCTGTAAAAAGCACAGGACCCTCTGTTGCTTGATTCATTTGGTTCTTTCTCTTTAGTGTCCTAATTGACTAATAATCTGACAAAGCTGCATAATTAAAAACTATCCCCTTACATGCTTATTAGTAATTTTAACTAATTTTCTTCTAGATCTAAACATACTGGACTGGAACCAGGAAAATCTCATTGCCGTTGCTCTAGGATCTGCTGCACACATTTGGAATGGGGAAACCCACCGAAGCACCGAAAGAGTTAATTTAAATTCCAATTTAAAATATATTTCTTCTGTAGCCTGGATAAAAGAGGGAACTTACCTTGCAGTTGGCACCAGTGATGGAGAAGTGCAAGTACTGGATACTTTATTTTCAGATCCTTTTTTCTTTTTAGATAAAGTGGCCACAAGACAATTCACATCACATAGATTTTTATTAATAAAAACAGTTATGAGTGGTAAACTATATAAAATTCAGAAAATCTCTGTTGGAGAGAGTTTTATAGCATCTCCTTAAGCAGTGCTGCACCTCACTAAATGCCTTGGTATTACCCACCATTATCTAAAGGTAATGGAGCTCCGAGAGCCACGTAAGAACTAGTAGCTGGGTAAATGATTTAGTCACCCAGGGGCCTCATGAGATTTTGCAAGCATGAGTTGGAACATCTGCACACAATTATTTTCTCCAGGAGGCATAATTTTTTTACCATGACTTTCTAATAGATTGCCACATGATGTCTGCTGCGATCACTTTTGCGATTAGAATCCAGGGCAAAATTCTCCTATCGGGTTCACCGAGCAGATCTTGCCCTCAGTATTCTGCTGTCCCTATATGTATAGAACTCTTAGTACAGTACACTCCAATTATCCAGAGATCTTGGGGGACACCTGGCTGAGACTGTCAGATAAAGGGGATAAACCAGGGGAGTCAGCCCTCCGGGCATGGAAATCAGTAATCGAAAGAGCACCTAAGACAACATTTTCAAATGTGGATTTCTAGATAGAGGCACCTAAATTAATGGCTGTATTTTCAGAGGTGGTGAGTAGCTTCACTACTTTGGGTGTATTGATTTAGGAACTCAAGTGTGGAAGTGTTGGCCAGAAAGCCCAAAACTGAAGTCTGTGCGTGAATAATGGTTTTCAGGATTGAGCTCTTGACCATCAGCATCATGTCAAATTAAAACTGAATGGTGGAAGAGGTGTGGCAGTAAAAAAAAATCTTTTTTTACTTGATTTTAGAATTGTATTTTGTGTTTTCTTTTGTCAGTTATGGGACATTGAAACCAAAAAGAGGTTGAGAAACATGTTTGGTCACCTGTCTGTGGTGGGAGCCATGAGCTGGAATCATTATATACTTAGCAGGTGAGCAGTTCAATATATTCGTAGGATGCTTTGTCCCACAGCTTTTACCTATGCTGTCTACCTAACTGCCTACCTATCATGTCAGATACCAGGGTGGGAGGTGCTATTATAACACCCTGGATATCTACCTGTCTATGGTCTCATGAGGTGAAATTCACCTTTATGCAGAAGGCCAGCACAATGCCTATCCACCATCTAGGTCCCATTTTGAGGACTCAAGTGACACATAAATGATTGTTAGGCTATTTGCTGGCCCTCCGCACGGGGGTAAATTTCATCCCAATTGCCTAACACTTTGTATCTAAGCACTCTTTCAGTACTGGGGTTGAGGTAAGTCAAACATATTCTCCTCAGCCATTTTGGATTTACAATCTGCTTGACCTTATTTTCCCAATTCATTTTCTCAAAGTCTTGTAGGGCTGAGGAGAGACCTGCCAAAAATTGTAATTATATTTGGTGTTATATTCTGTGTTATGTAAATCTTCCATTTCAAAGCCATGTGAAATTCTGTTAATTTGTGTTAAAAACAGAAATAAAAGCTGTGTTTCATTCATACTTGGTTTACAGCCTTGAACTTTACAATAAAACTCAAAATGAAACTTTTTACTATCTCTGGACAGGGACACATTTCTGGAGAATTTTGTGGTTTCATTTTGATTTCACAACAAAACTTTGTGACAGTTGATTGTAGTACATCTGCTGGATAGCCTACCTACACAATATTCACTAGTTTCAGTTTGCATTTGAACTTTGCCATATGAGACAGATGAAACAGAAACCTATAGGTTACAAATCTGTCTGAACAGAAAATGACAGTAAGATTCAACAATGCGCATATGAACAAACCCTAATAATTTGATCAGTTTCTGTGGGTTAAAATTCATCTAGTGGTGCTCCGCTTATCATTTCTTAGGAAATTCTCCATGCCACTGCAGTTCCTCACATATAAGGAGATCTTTGTGCATGATGACATACACCCTGCATACCGTGTGATGCGGTTTGACATATGCTACCCAAATTTGCCCTGTGGATCCAGTATCATTCCATAGAATATTAATGAATTAGGAGGTCTCCTAATTCCCCTTAAAGTATCCAGAAGAAGGTATCACCCCAAACTCACAAAACACAGAAATCTGCCATTTTGTAGCCATGTACTTATGCTAAAGTGGTGGTCTATCTTGTTGGAATCTATTCAGGCATTTAGGGGCTTCATTAATTTCAGTAATTTAGCACGTCAATATAACACAGGCTAATGAAACACTCTCTATCTTACAAATCAGTCATTTCTTTTTGCATTTATGTTAACAAGAGGCTACAAGTCAAAGTGATACTTGACTTGCATATGAAAAACCTAAGAATAAAAGCCTGTCTTGAAAGAAGAGCTCAACGCAAAGTGGCTTTGACAATATACTCTATGGGATAGTTTGCTGTAATTATTATATTAACCAGATCTTCTTGTAGTAATGTCAGGTGCCTGGGTTTACCAAGTAAGGAAAGTTATTAATCTAGATAGTAGTTTTCCCAGTTTAGTCAGAATGAATTTATGAATTTCCCATGGAAGGATCTCTCATTTTGCCCCTGATTTGCTGTAGATGGAATCCTTTGCTGGGTAGAGAACGGTATATCTGCAGCAAGGTATTTTTAAATATTATTAATTTGCCTGGTATTTTTGTACTGTATAATAACCACGCCACCAAGAACCAGACTGTGACCCTGGCTATGATCCCAGGGTAGTAAGGGAGCCCCCTTAATTCCCTGGGGGCCATTACTTGCCTTCCTATAGGAGGGTTCAGGAGAGAGTACAGCCTTGGATCCATTCCCTAAAATGCCAGTCAGCACAGCTGAGCCAGCATGGCAGGGAAAGTAAATGGAGCCAGGTTTGGGCTTGGTACCGATTACCTCTCACCCTGCAGGAGCTGGGGAACCAGCAATCTGATGGTGACACTGTGAGTCAACGTCTGGTTCCTGATCTGTTCCTGGGGCTATGCAACTATGTACTGCCCCTTAGCTGGGAGTCGTGGCAAAGCCACAATTGACCTTGCAACATTTCACAATGCAGAAAAAATGGCTGAGTGCTTTTCTTAAGGATAATGGAAGTGATTGAATTTAATTGTTTATAGGGGGAAATTGGTAACGTACACTAGACTATCTCTTCAGGTAAGTGCAATGTGTAATGGAGAACATTTAATCTCCCTGACCTGGGCTGGGCATCCACTTATCCCTGATCCATTGTATGGCAGCACTAAAACTTGAGTATGCTTTTGACACTGGCTTGTATTGCCTTTTGTTTGTCATCTTGTTATTTGACATACATGATCCCCCTCCCCCATTGTTGTGTTTTTCTTCTGAAACCACAGAAGACTTGTGACTTTGCAAAGATATCTGAGCTCTAGTGTGCTAAATGATGCTGTCTCCTCCCATCTACAGTGGTTCAAGACTCGGATTAATTCATCATCATGATGTTCGGATTTCTCAGCACCATGTAGGGACCCTTTGCCATAACAAGCAGAGCATTTGCAGCCTGAAATGGTCCACAAACAACAAGCTGCTGGCAAGTGGGTCCAGTGATGGTCTATTGAATATCTGGCCTAATGACCCCGGTGCGACAGTGCATTGCAAGCCATTGAAAGCCATACCCCATGCCTCAGCAGTAAAGGTACAAAGGAAAAATGCTCTATTATTTTATTTCATATATAGCACATTTAACAGAGAGAATAGATATTTTTCTAAACATATTAGCATGCAGTATTATTGCTGATGCAGTAGAACTATGACCTGAATAAAAGGCTGTCAAGATAAAATAATGTAGCCTTTTATTCTACTTAAAGTGAATTTTGTAATGTGGTATTATTAGGGCCGCCCAGAGGATTCAGGGGGCCTGGGGCAAAGCAATTTCGGGGGCCCCTTCCATTAAAAAAAAAAGTGCAATACTATAGAATACTATATTCTCGTGGGGGCCCCAAATTGCCCTACATGTCCTCCTCCCTCCCCCCGGATGGCTCTGGATATTATACAGTGGCTACAGCTTAACAGAGTGAAAGTCACCTCTGCTACTTGCTTTAGATTTAGAGCAGTGGTTCCCAAACGTGTTCCGCTGCTTGTGCAGGGAAAGCCCCTGGTGGGCTGGGCCGGTTTGTGTACCTGCCGCATCCGCAGGTTCGGCCGATCGTGGCTCCCAGTGGCAGCAGTTTGCTGCTCCAGGCCAATGGCCCGCGATCCACTGGGAGCTGCGATCGGCCGAACCTGCGGATGCAGCAGGTACACAAACTGGCCCAGCCCGCCAGGGGCTTTCCCTGCACAAGCGGCGGAACAAGTTTGGGAACCACTGATTTAGAGTGTCTAGGAACATACAAAGACCAAAGGTAGTGACCACATAGACATTCACAAGTAAAATAGACTAGCCGTTGTACAAGTTTTATTAAAATTACAATTAAAGTTATGATTGCCCAAGCATATAGAAATTTTATACAGACCTATGCACAAGTCACAAATATAGTTATACTCGCATCCTTAACAATAGTATTAGTGTCCAGGGGTTTCTCATGAATTGCTCATCAGTAGAGGGATGGTTCCTGCTGGAGTTTCCCATAGGGAGCTTAATTTTCCCGCTCTGGGCACCCTCTTTATAATGTAATTCTGACTATACCTCATTAGCATTTATGGACGTAGTACACTCTGCGGTTAGGGCATGTGCTAGAAAAATGTGATTACTGGGTATCTTGTAAGCAAAAATTACTCTTACTGTTAATTTCACCCATTGGTACATCTTTTCCTGTAATCTTAGGGCATAGGGTTAACATTTCTTATCTCTATGGCATAGTATGGCTAAGCCAAAATTGTACAGGCCTCAGCCTGTAGGCCTTGTGCTTCAGCCCTAATTACTTAGATACCTAATGCATGATTGTTCCTTCTAACTACTGATCAATTTTATACTTCTATAATCCTACAATTTACTCTATTTAACTAACAATGATTATATATGACATAACATGTTAGTTAATCATAGCAACACAATAAATGAACAATAAACTAAAATCATTGGCTACAATAGTATTTCTTCCATTGCTGTACATAGTCTTTTAAACTTTTAGGGTTGTCTGAATGGTCCTGCTTAACTTCTGCTACCCAGAATGCACTAAAGTTAATTTCAGACACCAGTTCCCCTAATGAATCATTCTAGACCACAAGTAAGTTATTAGCTGTTTTTGCTGGTGCTTTGGTTTCTCGGTGTTTTTTTTTTCTTCCATTTAGGAGCTATTTTAACTATGATACCAAATAAAAATAAAATGTACAGCAACAAAATCAATAGCTCTGCATCAGAGGATTAATACAAAAACTTTCTGCCACTTCTAGAAGAGAAGCATTACAATAAAACTGTAGCTATTTCTCCTGGAATTTTTAAAAAACAAGGTGTTTTCCTCCCCCTCATAACCTTGCTTTCCTTCATGGGTGTGACATCTGGTGACAACGCTTATGATGGGATGAGTAATGAGGGGAAGCACCAGATGATTGAATGTGGGGGACCCAGATTTTATGGGATCCTTCATCTTTAAAATACCTGAATCTGTGGAAGAGGAAAGATGGCAGAAAGCAGCAACGGGAGTTGAGGGAACCCAGGTTTTATGGGCTGTGTATCCCTGAAAATAGTCTGAAACTGCAATGGAACAGCAGCAGTAAAAGGTTCTGGCAAGCAGCTGAAATTGGTGGAATCCTGGGTTTTATTTGCGCTCCACCAGGTATAGTCTACAACTCAGGAGTAGCCCAGAAGCAGTCTGAAGAAGTCCTAGAAGCCTGGATGCATATAGGTCATATAGAGTGAGGAGCTGCAGTCCTGTCTGGCCTTAAAATGTATGGATCTATGAAACATGAGGTATAAGCAACAGCTGGAGCCAAGAGAACCTGAATTTTATGGGCTTACATGGAAGCAGTGAGGCCACATTGAAGCATTGTCAATGGGGGCCTGAAGCAGTGGTTGGAGCGGAGGGAGGCTACATTTGTGGTTTCCCTGGAAGCAGTCTGGGCTGAGTTAGGTATGTGTGCATTGGGATGCACCTCGAGTTCTGACCCAGGTGTGTTCTGAGTGACTGTGCTTCATTTCTCCAATCCATTTTATAGGCAAAATCAATTACATTCCCCATTTCCCCTCTTCCAAGTAACCACCTTCTAATCCAGCATCTTATCTATTTATTTTCCTTTAGGCTATGAACTGGTGTCCATGGCAGTCAGAAATCCTTGCGACAGGAGGTGGAATGAAGGATGGATTTTTACGTATCTGGGACGTAAGCACTGGGAAAATCATAGAAACCACAGATACAAAATCTCAGGTGAACTCATAAAATATCTTCACACTTAAGCTCTGGGAGCTGCACTCACCTTGAGTACAGCTATATTCGTCTGGCAAAACTCCCATTGACTTCAATGGGAGTTCTGTGTACAGAGTGGCTGCAGGGTTCTGTCTGTCTGTATATATATTTTGACTACACTTAGTGCTGTGTTATCTCGTTGGGCTCAGGATCAATCATTCATGTACCAGTCATCACCACCCCTGTTTCCTCACAACTTTTAATTTGGTCAGAGAGGAGATAACAGGAAAGTGGTCTCATAGCAAGGCCATGTGCTATCCATCAACCCTGGTATTGACCAAATGCCTAATGAGGAAAGGAAGATGTGAGAGAAGCAGGTTTCCCAGGAACCATGAGAGCACTAGAGTGGGGAGAGGCATGAGGAGTCAGAGAACAACAATCAGTCTCTGTAGGTTGAATATGAGAAGATAGTGGGACAGATTCTCAAGTGGTGTAAACTGTCATGGCCTCATTGATTTCTCTGGAGCTATACCGATTTCCATGAGCTGAGTCTGTGGCTGAGGATTTTGTTTTTAGATCTGGCAGGATGCCATCCTTTTTAGAAAGGATGATAATGCAGCTGCACTCAGCAACAGTCGCTATAGGGGGAAATGAAATAATCCTTCCTACATCAATATGGAACTATTTTTCTGTTGTTGCTCAGGAACTTGTACACTTTGAGCATTTACTAAGAACATTGTCAGTCTAAAACATTTGAATGGTACATGTAGATCCTTTAAAAAGATTAAAATGATTTTTTAAATTACACTAGATTTGCTCCCTGTTCTGGTTACCCAAAACCAATGAATTAATGACTGGACAAGGTCTCCCTAAAAATCAGATGAAAATATGGAAGTATCCCACACTTACAAATTCAACTGATCTCTATGGTAAGTATTTCAGTAAACCAGTTTTTATCTCCCTAGTTGCACTTTCTCTCGCTCTATATATGTAATCTCTGTATTTACACACACACACACACACACACACACACACACACAAATAAAACAAGCTAAAAAAGCAGCCTTTTCAGTTGCACACACATACTGGTGTGATTGAATATATTTTGAATATTTTATATTGAATATACATATACTCTGGGAGTATATGTATGGAGCTTATGCTCCCAGTACTTCTGTTAGTCTCAAAGGTGCCACAAGACCCTCTGTTGCTTTTTACAGATTCAGACTAACACGGCTACCCCTCTGATACATATACTCTGTGTACTCATGAATTAATATCTATATACAGTATATATATATACATACTATATATGTGCATCTAATTATCTATTCATGTGCACGCATGCACACACAATGGATGTCTATGTATGTGATTGGAAAGGCTGTTTTTTAGCTTATTTAACTTAACAACAAACTACCTCTATAAAAATACTTTTTTGGTAATGGGATCCCTTTACATCAGCATATATTATGCTGGAGGCCATCTAAGACCCAGTCTGAGGGTGCCCACCATTTCTTCCTCTTCTGTAGGTCCCACAGTACAATTTCACTGAGCATGGAGGACTGGATAGAATTCTTGTTTCAACATTGTCTCTCAAAAATTAGCTGATATGGACAATACAGAGCTTTCCCAGACTTATCCCTTCTTCCTTCCGTGGGGTTGAGTGTACTAATGCAAGACTGCTCCCATCCTGTTCTGGCCTGGAAGATATAGTCCACAAGCTGAATGTGGGTATTGAATCTAGCAGCTCAGAGTGCTACCTGTAAAACACTGGGCCAGCAGCTGCTTCCAAAATAACTTTTTGAAATAATTCTTTCCAGATGTCCATTTGCTAATTAGCTTTTTCTTTGTTTAAATGAATGACTTTGACCTCATAGTGCAAAGGAATGTGTGTCATGTACCATAGTGACAGCTAGAATGAGTGTGTTTTCCTTTCTGCTATGCGCATGGTGTTTCATGGGGCTGTGGTGCAGGAATACATCATATTAGAGTCTTTTCTTGCAATTTGTGCTTGCTTTAGCTGTCACTCCCATATGTTAAGTTACAGACCATCACTTGTTTCAGCATAAGCTGAAACAATTCAGCACAGGCATCCAAAATTAAATTAAAACACATGTCCAGTTTATGTACAAAAATGCACACACTTGTATACCTAAATTGTGTAAGTATTTACTGCAGTTCCATTTGTGTGTCATGTATTTGCCTGCTCAATGGCAAGTTATCACTAACATGGCTTTCTACTTTTTGTATCATAAGAGTGTCTGTTCATTTAAAAATACTTTTTCTGGCACCTTTTTGGTGCATTTTTGTGCAGTGTTTAATCACTGATACACACTGGCTGGCTTTCATACCACTCTATGTCTTTCTACCATGGTAGTGATAGTAAATCTTAATCCATTTTCATCCATTAGGGTTGCATTGGGTGAAATTCAATCCTGAGGTGAAAGCATCTGCATAAAGCCTGTGGAACACCTTGATCCCTCTTTAGACCTATTTTGAGGGGTTAAGAGAAACTCTTATGGTGTATATTCCACAGAGTCTCTGGGGAGGGTCCAGCCAACCAAGTGGCTGCACAAATATATTCCTATGCTTCTCTTGTGTGCCAGCAACTTGGTCTATACTGCAAGTAAGCACCTGCGGCTAGCCTGTGTCAGCTGATTGGGTCTCATGAGCCCCAGCTAAGGGGTTGTTTGATTGTAGTGCGGACGCTGGGGCTTGGGCTGGAGGACTGAGCTCTGGGACCCTCCCCTCTTGTGGGGTCCCAGAACCTGGGCTCCAGCCTGAGTAATTAAACAGCCCCTTAGCCCGAGCCCCATGAGCCTGAGTCAGCTGACACGGGCCAGCCATGGGTTTTCAGCTGCAGTGTAGACATACCCTTAGAGCCTCTGCCAAGTGACACATTAATCAGCATCAGGACTGCTCTAATTTGCTCTAAATCACAATGGCCGCAAGGGGCCATTCTAGCAGCCTGGCAGTACTAGGCCACTCTAAGCAGAGCCAGCTCCAGGCACCAGCTTAACAAGCAGGTGCTTGGGGCGGCCAAGGGAGAGGGGCGGCACCTGTGACAATTTGGGGGCGGCAGGTCCCTCACTCCCTCTAGGAGCGAAGGACCTGCCGCTGAACTGCGACCGCCGATCGTGGCTTTTTTTTTCTAATTGCTGCCGCCGATCGCAATTGCGATCGCGGCTTTTGTTGTTGTTGTTTGGGGCGGCAGAAATGCTGGAGCCGGCCCTGACTCTAAGAGACTCATATGGCCCTCATTGCCATCTGAGCATCTCACCTTTTTAATGTATTTATCTGTTCAACATCACTGCGAGGTAGAGAAGTGCTGTTATTCCCATATTACAGATGGAGACTGAGGCACAGAGAGAATGTCACACAGGAAGTCTATGGCAGATCAGGGAACTGAACCTGCGCTCCTGAATCCCAGTATAATACTTGTCCATCTTTCTTCTAGGGCTCTGTCTGAATTTTCTCAGCAAGGCCTGCATGCTGGGGGAATCCTTCCATAACCAGGGAAGCTAGTTTTGCAGCTTTGTGCTGGTGGACTAGTGCAAAGTGGCCACAGCAGGCAGCCAGAATCTTGCCCCTAATTTTCTCTATAACTATGGGTGCACTCAACATACAACTCCAATAAGTCATTGTGTAGGAGCTTTTTCAAGAGGGCTTTATAGTGCAAATAACTCAGAAGTTGGAGACACTATCTCATAACTGCTGGATCCGTGGCAAAGTGTCTGAGAAGCATGTGCAGCCACAGGAGAAAGATCAGTAGTGAGACACATTACCAGTCATAGATTAGACACATATTTTGACTGCAGTGGAGAATCAAGCGTTCAGGTTTAAGACAAAGTGGCATAATATTCTCCTTTGAGAGAAAAGCCTTGCGGAGCTTTTGTAAAGTCCCGATAGTTCAAACGTGGCCCCTAATAAGAGGAATATTTTGCTTTCAGCTTTTTCTTAATGTAAAACTGCTGTAAATCTTAGGCTTGCCCAAACCAAACAGCACATCCTATGCAACATGTTGTGCAGCTGTAGTTATAGTAAACCAGGCCTTACCATGGGTGGGCAATTTTCAAAATGGCAAAGATTTCTCATTTTAAAATCCTGACATCTCCCTGATCTCTGTTATAAATATTGTGGTTTTGCTTTGTAGGTCATAAAGGAAGAGTCTTGCACATAGCACTGAGCCCAGATCATAGCAGGATCTTTTCTCTTGCAGCTGATGGAATGGCTTGTGTGTGGAAATACTGCTAATCTGGTGAAAGCAAGCACAGAAGCAAGGACTTTCAGGAGGATTATTCTAGTTAGTTGTGGCAACTTTTTTCCATTGACTTTTGAAAGTGAGCCGTTAAAGGTTTTTGGCAATGACAGTAATACAATGACAGTAATGACAGTAATCCAACAAATCTTTCCAAATAATAAATTCTTTCCAAATGAAACATGGAATAAAGATAACACCTTAGTTCATTATCACATGGAATGCGCTTGAGCCTGCACTGTCTGTGCTTTAGATGAAAAACATTCTAACTCTGATTAATAATATCACATTTGTTTTCCTTAAACCAATAACCATGGGTGGCATTCACACATGCACCGAGCACGAGGATTATGCACCAATTAAGTCTCACTTAATGCCTGTTTTGAGCCATAGGCCTAATGAAAAGTTCTACATTGTCCGATTCTCAGGAGTACAGTCCCTTAGGGCATGTATACACAGCCTACAGAAGCAAGCCTCCCAGCCTGGGTTGACAGATTTGGGTTAGCAGGGTTTGTGCTAGCACAATAAAAATAGTTGTGTAAACAGTACTTCGAAGTTGGAGCTCAGATTCTGAAACCTAGGGAGGCTTTTATTAAACCCCACCCCTCTGTATTTCAAAAGTTTTTAACATCTAAAATAATAAATGCATACTAATCATAATTATATAGTCTTTTTGTAACTTGCTAGTCAATTACTTGTCTATGTCCAGGAAACAGAGGCTATGAGTCTGTTGCAGCCAGGATGTGTGGCTTTTGGCTTAAGCTGTGGTGACTTATGTCTTTCGTTTTAGAGGTCACCAGTTTGATCCCCTGCATTAGCAAAGATTATAGCTGTCATAGTTGCATGGGCTTTATTTCATACTTGCTGGGGCAAATTCTCTTTGATTTTTAGTAAGACTTTGCCTGAATAAGGACTGAATACTGACATAAGCTAAATAAGGACTGCACGATTTGGCCCAGTGGTCAGCAAGCTCTCATTCAAAGCGTTTTAAAGCCTTTGCAACTCCACGAATGTCTCTGGCATTCTCCTTCCATCATCTGAAAGCAGGAGAAGCAATGGACTTGGAGTGGGCTAACGAGAGACAAGAGAGAAGGAAAGGCTTGCCTCTGTTCCCAAAAAGACCCTTGAAACACTTTTTGTGTAAAAAGAGCCCCATAGGAGTAGAAACTCATGGCCCTTTCTATCTGAAAAATATTAGAATGGTTCCTGTAACTCAGCTGAGGAGGTGGGAGTTGCGATGAGTGATATAAAGTCAGCCCATGGTTTTCAGAAAGGAAAATTCAGCTGCAGCTGAATGGGTGACGAAGCGCAGACAGCGTTAAGGGGGCTGCAGAGGCATCTGGAAATGAATCTACGATGGTCACATCTTTTGTTCTCATCCATTATTTAAAACCACATTTATAAATCACGTAAGAACTGACTTTAGGGCCAGAGAGCAGACACCACTAGTTGCATTTTCTCAAATATCACAAGCACATCAAAAGTTGCTCATTTACAATAAGTGTGATTCAGCCCAAAGCCTCTGGTTTAGTGGCCACCTATTGTGGTCTTACTTCAAAGCAGGTTGGAAAATAAGAACTCTTTGGTGGTGCACATAGAA
Organism: Trachemys scripta elegans; assembly: GCF_013100865.1. Classification (NCBI taxonomy): domain Eukaryota; kingdom Metazoa; phylum Chordata; order Testudines; family Emydidae; genus Trachemys; species Trachemys scripta. The sequence continues at coordinate 31,382,311 of NC_048303.1, read as the reverse complement.
ATAACTACAAAAAAAGCTGAGGTCTAAGAACAGGAAATTATTAATTCAGAGTTTGTCTTCCAGTATGAACATGGCTATTGCAGCTGAATTTAACAAGCATTTAAAATCTGTGACCAGAATAGTGATTTTTTTCCTCTCAGTTGCAGGGAAAGCAGAAGGAACAGTAAATTGTGAATTTGTTTATTTTCTCCTTATTTCTGGGATTTCCCCCCCTTTTGCTGTTGGGGAAATTTGAATATCATAACCTCACCAACTAGATTAGGGGAGATATTTGTTTTGAATCTGATCATACTTTGCTTGATAAATTGGAAGGGAGTTCTCAGAAAATACAGTACTGTGAGGCTAATCCTTTCTCCTTCTTACATTGCAGAGGTCCTTAAAATGTGGAATCTTGATTCATTCTAATTTTTCCATTGGCATTACATTTAATGGTGATGTGGGAACTTGCTCCTTTCCTTGGGCTGTCAGAGTTAATATTTGTTAAGCTTCTGAGCACACAGCAAAGTCCATCTTTTCCCCCTCTTTGCTAAGGCTTTTGAGGATGAAGTAGATTGAGATGGATATATTTATGGGCAGTCATTTTTCTATCTGTATGTTGTATTTTTCATTTCTAGGATCGGTGCCCAGAACACTGGATGGGTACCTAGAGATTTATTTAAATAAATAATTAGATTAAATTAAATTAATGCACTAATGAATGCATCCATTTTAAGTATTCATGTATTAAAAACACAGTAAAAAAGACTGTGGAATTTTGTTTTTTTTTTACTGCCTTTTGTGACATGGACATGATGTAATTTAGCATGTCTGCCATAGATGGAACACTGTAGAATGAGTATCAGAATAAAGAACTGCACAAAAATTATGTCTACAAATAGCAGTCTCTTGAATTTTTGAATAATCAGTTCAAGGATTGCATCGTCCTGGTTTCTCTAGAATATAACAAGGTTGTTCTCAGAGTGCTGCATGACTGAAGAGATTAGAAAATTTAGATCCATGGAGCTCTTCTGTTAGCTTACAGTATGACCTACTGAAATGTCCACTAAAGAACAGACCAGTAACTTGCTTGCTTGACTTCATCACCTTATCTTACATGCCTCAGGCCTTCACTGCTACGGATGGTCTGCTGTGATGATTCAATGATTAAATAATTATGCCTGTTCATTTCTCACTGGCTACCTCATTAGGCTATAGTAAGTGGAAATCATTGCATTCTAGATGGCAACATGTCATTAGATAATCATGGTCACTCTTCCCTACCTATCCAATAAACTTTTATTGGCCATTCCCTAGAGGGAGATCTGATGGGAATGGGTGCTGTTTTCTTGATCTGAAGATATTTCCAGTTTAGGTGAGAGGGCATTTCAGTATCCAGGCTCGCTAGTGTCTTTGCTGTAAATGCCAACAAGTTTAAACAGTGACAGAGGTATTTAGGTTATTTTTACTATGTGAGTCCTGAGCCACTAGGAATGATGCTGAGTCCAACTGATCTTACCGAAGCCGTCAAACAACATTCAGGTAAAATAATTGCTATCCACCAGAATCAAACTGGCCAAGATTCAAGAAATTGCCCTAGAGAAGGAAGGCTTCATATTTTGTGCATGCTTATCACCTCTCTTCTAGCCCAGCATCTCTCTTAGAACTTTACTTTGCCAGACCCACTCTTTCCTAGTCTTTTGGGTTCTGTTATGCTAGGACAGTGGTCTCAAACTTTTATACTGGCGAACCCTTTGACGTTGCAAGCCTCTGAGTGTGACCCCCCTAATAAATTAAACACACTGTTTAATACATTTAACACCATTATAAATGCTGGAGGCAAACAGGGTTTGGGGTGACAGCTCATGACCCCCCAGGTAATGACCTCACGACCCTCTGAGGGGTCCTGAACCCCAGTTTGAGAACCCCTGTGCTGGGAGGACCATGAACATTTTCTGACCTTGAAATGGAGAAAGGATAAATCTTTGGTTCTGAGCAAATTGTTGTTTTTAACTGATAAGTTTGGTGTCTCTAACATCCAAAATGAAGGTAAAGAGAAGGAGCAGATTAGAAGAAAAGAAGATGGAGAAAATGCTACAATAAGATGAAAATAAGACAATGACAACAAAACAAAGAGTGAACAGAAAGAACAGAGAAGGAATTAAGGGGAGTTTGTGGGAAGAGAGCAACACAAGATAGAAACAGTCCCAAAGTGTCCTTGAATATCAACTACATATTTTCCATTACATTTTACTTTAAATATCTTTATATCTTTTTCTGTCTATTTGGATTTTTAGAATCACTTCCCCACTAACCACCGGCTTTGTGCTGGTAAGAGAAAAAAAAATTGTTCAGACTTTTATTTAATAGAATACAATTAATTTTATTCCCTCTGCTTAGGCAGAATATTTTGGGTGTAAATTCCAGTCACTGGGCCAAATTCAGCTCTCAGATACCCTGGTGTAATCCCATTTGGCCTGGTATCCTTCTATTCTCTTATTTACCCACTATGTATGTGTGTGGTTCTTTTTACAGGAAAAAAAAGTTAAATAAGTAATAGCAGGAAATATGCTTCCTAACTGAAAGCAGTGGTTAAGCACTGGAATAAATTGCCTAGGGGGTTGTGGAATCTCCATCATTGGGGATTTTTAAGAGCAGGTTGGACAAACACCTATCAGGGATGGTCTAGATAATACTTAGTCCTGCCTTGAGTGCAGGGGACTGGACTAGATGACCTCTCGGGGTCCCTTCCAGTTCTATGATTCTATGCAAAACTATTTTTAGGAGGAAAAATACTGAATACTGAAATACTGACCTGGTGCAATAGAAACACTCATGAAACATTGAACAGATATTTTTTTTCTTTGGAACTTTTAGTAAGAAACATGTAGTTTGGGCCCCAGGAATTTAAAGTTCTCTGTTTTCCCTACTCACATCAGATGTTATTGGTATGACAATGCTTTTTTTTTTAAACTCCAGCAATATGTCAGGTGATGCTATATGCATAGTCTGTTTTGCTATGTTTTTTTTATCATCTGCAATGTATAATAGCTCACAAAGAATGCAACAAAATTACTTTTTAATTAAAATCATATGCAATATGTCTCCACCCATTAAATATTCTTTTTCCTCTCATAAATCTGTTAGCTATTTCCTACTGCTGGAGAAAAAACTCTGAAGATATTTATAGAACTGGAAGTGGCTGAATTTATCAGTATGCACATGGCAATACCTCATTTTGGATCACAATCCTGTTGCTGGAAATGTTGGTCTGATCATTTCATGGCTAAGATATCACTGAAATCTAGCCAACTACTGACACTGTAGTTATGAAATAGGACTTCTATATTTTACCAGCTACTATTTATTATACTAATATTTTATCTAGCCAGAGAAATCGTCTATCATTTCATTTGAGGGTTTTATGTAGGTGTGACATTCTGTACCTCCAAGTAGCATCCTGGAACCTCCATATTACCACTGTCATATAATTATGATATGTTTTGTACAAAGTACACTTTGTGAGGTATCATGTTAAAAGTCATAATCGGTTGAACATTAATATCCTATTGGATCGTATGTACTGTCATTGTATGTGAAGTTATGAGGTATTGCTATATATGTTACTGAAATATGTTGTGAGGTTCGGTATACCCACAACCAACCTTTCAGTTGCAACAAAGGCAGGCCCAGACAGTATTAATGGCCCATCAAGAAAACAATCCACTATCCCTGAGGCTCCTTAGAGAAGGCATGTATGCAATGGAGACTGCTTGACAATGGGGACTGACTGACCCCCCTGTCACAGCAAGGATCTTTCTAGGAGCTGGAAGAAGGTATGAAAAGAGAGACAGTGACATCATCAATTGGCCTCTCTCCCCCACCATCTCAACAGCAGGAAGAACAGCTGGAAGAAAAAGACTTTGAACTGGGGAAGAGTGGTTCCAGCTGGAACTGTAAGCTGCTTGTACCATCTGACATTGTTTAATTCAAATCTTGCTTAGTCTGTTAAAGTTAGAATTTAGACTGAATTTCTATTTTATTTTTTAGGTAAGCAGCTTTGATCTCTTTGCCTGCTACTTATAATCATTTAAATTCTATTGTTCTATAGCTAATAAATCTGTTTATATTTTATCTAAAACAGAGTGCTTTGGTTGAAGTGCTTGGGGGAATCTAAACTCAGCTTCACAAAGGTGATGCATGTCCACTTTCCTATGAAGAAATGGCGAACTAAGTAATGAACTTACACCGGGCAGGCTTCTGACCAGTGCAAGATGGTACAGTTCTGGGGTGCAAGACTGGGGAGCTGGGGGGCATTGGTTGAAACCTCCCTATTGATGGTTCATGAGTGGCTGGGAGACCATTAATGTAACTCAGTTGGGTGTGTCCCTGCCTCTGGATGTCTGTGTAAGTGCAGAGGCTTGTAACTTGACATCAGCATCACATGTGAGAGGCAGCCCAGGTTGGTGTGTTTGGAGGGCTCAGTACTCCCACAGTCTAGGTTGCACCCTGCAAACTCCATCACAATAGAGTTTTCAGCTAAATGTTTAACATAATGTATGTTATAAACAAGTATATACCCTGATTGGGTTTGCAGATAGTTTACATGTTCAAAACTGCACATAGTATTTTTACTGCAAGAGACAGGGTGTTCCAGATAAATTGCATATTTCAAGCCACAAACTTTATTGCCTTTTCTTTATTAAATGCAAAATATTATAATGTAATGAAATGGTTGAAGTTTTGAAATACATAGAAGTTAGGAAATTCAAAATCATTAGATTTCACAGTCAAATAAACTTCCCTACAAAATATGCCGTCTTTGAAACTCCATGTCCTCAGGCTGACGGAGGGCCTTCAGAAGGTGGGGGGCAAAAATAAATCATGTGATTTTCAGAGGCAGGAGAGGCATCAACAGTATTTCCAGGATTCTGGGATTATTCCTAGAATCTCAGTGACTCTCTAGGATTTTTAGGGAAATCCAGATATAGATATGTGTAGTTATTCTCAATATGCAATTAGGACCAAATTCTATTAAGTTCAGTGATAGTCGGATTGGACCTTGAGCTGAAATGCTCATTATCTATGCAGAGATCTAGTAAATGTGCTTTGTAAGGGTGAAGTAATACTCCTCTCCTTAGCCATTAAGCACCTGTGTAGCCCCTCTGTGGCTGAGACTACAGGGCATATACTGTTATAGGAGAATGCTATGCTCACGTTGTGCTGGGGTTAAGGTAATTTCTGTGCTGAAATCACATATATAAAATATGTGCCCCAAAGTGAATTCTAATGGGAAAGTTACAAGCCATTGAAGGGGCTTATAGTGAAATTACTACTTCAACCATAAAAAGAAGAACAGGAGTACTTGTGGCACCTTAGAGCATAGTATGTACATGACGCTACTGCATAATACTCTGATCATACTGACTGCATCATTCAAAAATAAATTTTGTTACAAATAAATGTATATCAAAGCAACAGAAAATCAGTCAGTGACTGACTCACTCTATAAGTCACCCCCTATGGTTTTCTTTATCCAGAGAAGATGTATCTTTGTAAGACGTGCGTAGACACCAGGGCCTTGAACAACACCGCACTTGCTTGGCATGCCAAAGGAGGTGATGCCTTTCAATTCACCATTACATATCAAAGGACCACCAGAATCCCCCTAAAGAAGAGGAAGACAAACTTGACATCAGAATTTACAAAGGTTTGAAAACACACTGCTAATTAAACTGGTGCGTGCGTGCGTGTGTGTAGACAAGGTCTGAGGAAAGTTTTCAGAAATGAATTCTTACTTCTATTGATCTTTCCTAAGAATATGTGTTCTGTTTTTTTTTTAAAAAAAGGGTTGAATCTGATCCATTCAGTTGTGAATTAAATAGAGAATAAATCTAATTTAGTAGTAATGAACATGTCCTTTTTTAATAATCTGAAATAAACTGGAAACTTTGTCCTTGAATGCAGAAAGTTTCTGGAAATAATTAGTAAATCTAATTGAAAAGTAAAACTTCTATGTTGGTTGGAAAATTAATCATTTAGTAATGTACTCATTGGGATGTGTATAAAACAGGTAGTACAGTGTGTTAACCCTTTTATTGCTGGACAGAGAGGCTTCTATGACAATGGAGAATTGGACAAAAACCTTTGAAATCATCAATAAGTCAAGCCATAATATACTAGACAAATTTGCCAAGAGGTGTGATTTCCTCCCATGCCCCCAGTGGATGGAATATTCTGCAACAGACAAGAGTTAACCCTTTGTCTTTTTCTCCTCTTTCTCCTCATTTAGATTATAAGTAAAGTGGATTTGAACATCTATGTTAGGAATTTTGATAATGCCCCATCAAAGTAGTATCTCCTCTCCTGACCCTTCAAGCCCTCATTGGCACTACTCATGTGATTAAAGTTATACATTTCTAAAGTATATTCAGGATCAGAGACTAAGTGGTCATAAACTAAATTAGACTTTGTTAAATCCTGAAAATGCATTACATAAACTAAGATCAATTTAGTGTATAAATATGATATACAATACATTTTTTAGACTGTCTCAGATATTTTTAGAACAGCAGCCTTGGATCATTCCTGATGGCAGACTGTATGAGAGAAAGATGCAGGACATGAAATGAAGGAATGGGTGTGACTTGTTAGTGCATTGTAAGTATAAGCCATTATTTCTGGATAGGCTGGGCAACCTCCTTTTTGAATCCACCAAATGCACTTCGGTGTTCCTTTACTGTATCAGAAATGAAATAATACAAGGCCATGAAATGACTCATGAGAAATATAAACAGGACTTGGGTCTTGACTCTGCTTCCATTGAAGTCAATGAGAGTTATACAAATGACTTTAATAACAGCAGAATCAGACGATTGTGGCCTCCTCTTGTAAGGTCTTGAGCAACTTTTGTAGAGTGTTTTTTGAGTGCCCTCAACTCTTCAGAGGAGGGTACTCACTGCTCCACAGGACTGGCCTAGGAACTTCAGTGTAAACTTGTACTTATTTTCTCTTGGAGTGCAAGTATATTAAGTTCTTAATTATTAAATGAGTGTCTCTGCATTAAATTTTATGGTACCCCATTGCTTTTACTACTATAAGCTATAAGGCTAGTCGTGAGCTACTGGGGTGGGGTCTGCAGTGGGTACTTATTTATTACCTGCCAGAGAATGTGAGTACTAATGTTTTTGTAAAAGTCCACTCCTTGGTGGATGATTCCACTTATAGCAAAAAACATGATATAATATTTAACCTGAACAATTAAATATTTAAACATTTTAAAAATATGGCTGTTTATGTATAGCTATCACCACTTGATATGGCTGAAATTAGTTTTATCACTTGACTTATGTACATATGAAATGCATTAGATCATGTAAAGCCTGTTCCAAAGCTCAATGGAGTCAATGGGAGTCTTTCCATTGATTTCAGTGGCTTTTAGAATAGGCCCATGTAGCTTAATCTGAATTACCATTGTAAAGACTGGACATTTCCACTGCTCTTTTTCCACTAAAGACCATTTAACTGCAGAAAAGGAAAAATATTTTCCCTGCTCAGAAAAGCATAAAAGTCCAGTGGCCCTCAAGATAGTTTACAAATCATAAGCTTTGATTTTAAGTCTTAGGAAATCAGATCAACACACTCCTTTATAAAGCTCAGACATACAAAGGGCTTGTCTACATTACCCGCTGGATCGACGGGCAGTGATTGATCCAGCGGGGGTCGCGTCTAGTCTAGACGTGATAAATCAACCATTGAGCGTTCTCCCGTCGACTCCAGTACTCCACCAGGGCGAGCGGCACAGGCGGAGTCGACGGGAGAGCATCAGCCATCGATTTACCGCAGTGAAGAGACCGCAGTAAGTAGATCTAAGTATGTCGACTTCAGCTACGTTATTCACGTAGCTGAAGTTGCGTAACTTAGATTGATCCCTCCCTACTGTAGACACTTGTTTTGCAGCTGAACTAAAGACCTGAGCACTCTGATGGGCCATCATACCCATTGTTCTACATTTTATTTTTAAGAGCCTTTAAATGGATACAACCAGCATATCTACTTACAAAACATGAGTCTTTTCCTCCTTTCTTATCGCCAGCACACACCATGTTCATTGTTATCATGGGTTGATAATTATAGTGATTCTGATCATTGCAGGTTTTTCTGTCGATGATGGTGATGTTGACTTCCCTCAGGATATCAGAAGGTTTACGGTCTCCATTCTTAATTATTCCCCATCCTGCTACTTGGCACTTTGTTCCTGGTTTGGGATCAGTGTCTGTGTTAGGTAGCTTAATGGTTTTCACAGCTTTATTAATTTTTGCTCTCTGTTGAAGCTATTGGATAAGAAGAAGACATGGTTATTGCAGGGGGAGCTGGTAATAACCCGTATCTTTAAGTTCCTCAATACTCTCCATTATGATTATGAAGTATTTTTGTGACCTTTTCTTCAAGAAGCTCTCATATCTTTGGTATTCAGCAGAAGAATACTCTTGAGCTAGGGAAATGCCTTTCATTTGCCCCATGAAATTTCATTCAGCTTTCCATAAGATACTATGGAAAATCATAATTTTCCTTCTCTGGCTTATGGTCTTCAGAAAATTTTTGGCAACTTGCCAAAATAACTGAACACAGGAACATCCGAAGTGCTGGGCTTATGCCTCTCTGGCTGGCCTAAATTTCCCATGATGCATCATGGCCAAGGACTCCCATGATGCACCTTCTTCTGATACCAAAATGGGAGAAAGTGATACATTATGGGAGATGGAAGTAGAAATTACCACATCCGATGTGGAAGTCAAACTCAAACAGCTTAATTGGATTAAACTGGGGGTCCTAGATCATCTCCATCCAAGAATATTAAAGGAACTGGCACATGAAATTGCAAGCCTAACAGCAAGGATTTTTAATGAATCTGTAAACTTGGGGGTTGTACCCTATGACTGGAGAATTACTACTATAGTCCCTATTTTTAAGAAAGAGAAAAAAAGTGATCTGGGAAACTACAAGCCTGTTAGTTTGACCTCAACTATATGCAAGGTCTTGGAACAAATTTAGAAAGAGAAAGTCATTAAGGACATAGAAGTAAATGGTAATTGGGATAAATTACAACATGGTTTTACAAAAGGTAGATCTTGGCAGACCAACCTGATCTCCATCTTTGAGAAGATAACTGATTTTTTAGACAAAGGAAATGCAGTAGATCTAATCTACCTGAATTTCAGTAAGACATTTGATACAGTTCTACATGGGAAATTATTAGTTAAATTGGAGACTATGGGGCTTAATATGGAAATTGAAAGGTGCATAAGGAACTGGTTAAAGGGTAGACAACAATGGGTCATACTGAAAGGTGAACTGTCAGGCTGGAGGGAGGTTACTAGTGGAGTTCCTCTGGTATTGGTCTTGTAACCAATCTTATTTTATATTTTTATTAATGACCTTGGCACAAAAAGTAGGAGTGCGTTAATAAAATTTACAGATGACAGAAAGTTGGAAAGTATTGCCAATATGGAGGAGTACCAGAATATCATACAAGAAGATCTGGATGACCTGGAAAACTGGAGTAATAGAAATGGGATGAAATTTCAATAATGCAAAGTGCAAGGCCATGCGCTTAGGGACTAACAACAAGAATTTTTGCTATGAAAAAGGCTAATTCAGTCTTAGGATGCATCAGGCAAGGTATTTCCAGTAGAGACAGGGAGTGTTAGTACCATTATAAAAGGCACTGGTGAGATCTCATCTGGAATACTGTGTGCAATTGTGGTTTAAGAAAGATTAATTCATACTGGAACAGGCACAGAGAAGGGCTACTACTACGGATGATCTGAGGAATGGAAAACCTATCTTATGAGAGGAGACTCAAAGAGCTTGGCTTGTTTAGCCTAACCAAAAGAAGGCTTAGGGGAGATATGATTGCTCTCTATAAATATATCAGAGAGATAAATACCAGGGTGGGGGGAGCATAGGACATGGATCACTTGTGGGTTTAAACTGGTGTAAATGGTGGATTCTCTGAAGTCTTTAAATCATGACCTGAGACTTCAGTAACTCAGCCAGAGATTAGGGGTCTATTACTGGAGTGGGTGGGCAAGGTTCTGTGGCCTGCAATGTGCGGGAGACAAGACTAGATGATCATGATGGTTCCTTCTGGTCTTAAAATCTATGAGTATATCAGAGAGCTATCGGAGACCTAGTCCCATAGAGGAGAATGGGAGCATAAAGCCCCTGAACTGGAACTCCCATGAGGGACCACAATGCTATTCTGAATAGCAATATTTTGTTTTTTTGGCTGAAAATTTTGCCAAAAAATTGAAAATTTTCATAGCAAATGCAGAGTAAAACAAGCAGACGAAAAAAGTTTTTGTTGAAATTTTCCATGGAACCACCCGCCCACTCTATTTTCCAACCAGCTCTACCTAGGTGGTGTCAGAGCAGCTGACAGGGGGAGGGGGAAAAAAACCCTGGGCTGGGCTCAGTTCCCATTCCATGGCTCTGGCCCTAGCACATGGCCCCAGTGACTCATTCCCCCACCCAGAGGGGTACATGGAGCTGGGGCTCCCCTATCTCCCAAGAGTGGGACAGAAGAGAGAGAATTAGGCCAGTCCTGGTGACGGCTCCATAGACTCAGCACATGTCCTCAGTTGCTCACTGCCCCCCTCTGGAATAGTAGCCTTTCCTTTAGCCAGCTGAGGTTGTTAGTCCTGTAGCTCATGTGGTAGCAATCTATACTACAGAGCTCAAGATTCAGGGGTTTAACCCTACTGTTGCATGATAGAGGGTCTTTTGTAGCTGAATAGAACACAACATACTTTTGTTTTTTTCCTTTTAAAAAACCTAGGAAACTATAGATACCCCCTCCCCACCACCCCACCCCCCAAAAAAACCTACATTAAAATAATGTTATTTAGATTGCAAAGTCAAGTGCTTGAAATTTAGGAAATGGCAGATTTACAGTTGCTCCTGAATTTCATTATCACATTGTCTTTAATTATATGATGATATACTATTTTTTTTCCACTGGACCCCTGCCTCATTCACGGGAAGGGTGCACTGTCGGGCAGCTGTAAGTTGAGCTTTTCCTAATTTCCTAAATAACATTCTTTTAATGGATTTTAAAAAAAATCTAATGTATAGATTGAGAGAAGTAAAAATATTAAATGGAGTCAGATATTTGGCTAACAACACTGCCTGTAACATTAGATTATGCAATACTTTGCACAATATCTATTTAACATATTTAGATGTCATGTATAGGATATTATGTGCACAAAAATATTTTCTACCGGCAGTGCTCCTTATAAGAAGTCAGAAGTCTGTACAGGAAGTTTGGGAAAGTATAAAATGACAAATGAGTATATGAATAACAAAGTCAGAAATATTATATAACTAAAGATTTTTGTCTGGAGTCTTTCTAAGGCAGGGGGCATGGCATCAAATATCCAGACAGGAAAGAAAGTTGCATATTCTTAAAATTATGTTTAATAAAAATTACATACCTGCAGAAGCATAATGTCATTTTCTTTTGTCTGATTATTAAAGCATGGGAAGCTAATTGGTCTTGCAATCTTAAAAATCTGTTTTTCTTTCTCTTTCTTTGAAAGTGAATGAGCTCCAAGAATAACTGTGCTTCTTCTATCACTGAAAAGAACAACATAGTTAACTATATTAATCATAAAAAACTATACATGTGTTCAGTAGTGTTCATTTTCAGTAGGTACTATACTCTCTTGCTGATAAATACACTGCTGTAAGTTAAATAATAAGAAACAGCACATTGTTATTAATAATTCATAATTATAAATAATTAAATGAGCTAAAATCATACAGCCATATCTGTACTTATACGAATTTCACAGGCTGTTGGAGAGGTTTCAGATCTCGGGATGCAAACCTGCCCCTACAGTTTTGGTTCTGGGATTGATACAAAAGTGGAAGAGATCTATTTTCTAGGTTCAGTTTGGATGCATCAGAAATTTGATGAGGACAGCTATTCTGGGAACAGAAATCTTATAAAAACTGACCTTTATGTGATTTCTGCCATTTTGGGCTGAAATTTCATGAGAACAACTAATGAAATCTGTAAAAAGCGACAAAGAGTCCTGTGGCACCTTATAGACTAACAGATGTATTGGAGCATAAGCTTTCGTGGGTGAATACCCACTTCGTCAGATGCATGTGATGAAATCTGGATGCTGTTTGAGCTGAAATCAAATCTGAACAGTATCATTGCTTTGACCTTGAACCTGAATCCCAAACCTTTGAAATATTTCCGATCAGGATCTCAACACTATCTCCTCATCCCACATCTAATTCAGCTGAATTGCCTCCCCTTAAGTGTCCTGCCTCCTCACAGACTCACCAGACAATGGAAGTGTTGCTTACTGATCTGTGCTTGCTAGGGGTTCCTTGAATGGATGCCTAGGATTCTATTCTCTTCTTGGCCAATCAAGGACCAGTTTTATATCAGACCATGCCATTAATTGCTCCAGTGACTCTAAGGTACACTGTGATTGCATGGGAGGAAGTTGCACATGCATTTAAGTTTAGCTGGGCTATAGGATTGGAGGACATTCAACCTCTCTTCCAGTCTCAGCAAGATTTGCCCTTCCACCCATTCATGCACTGGGGGCAAGGTTATGGGGAAATGTTTCTTAGGACATTATATTGGTGTTTAATTGCTGACTGAACTTTATGCTGGCTAGCTATTGCATTTTCTCTTTGTTCAGGTCAAGCCAGAATTGCTTTCTGTTTTCTATATGTTCTTGTATACTAATATTGTAACTGCAGGACCCGATGTAGTCTTTATAAGGAGCTAAATATATTCACCTGTTTGGGCTGTGACAGTAGGAATTAATATCTCTCTCTCTCTCTCTCTCTGAATTGTGGGATCCAAACTTCATTGGGATTGAAAGACTTGCCAGGAGAGACTATGTGGGGTCTGGTTCAGTGAGAGCTCTGACCCTCTTGATGGGGGTAAAAGGTGGGACTTGTGTTTTAAATTTCATATCCATGCCTGGGTTGGCCAGATAGACTATTTGGCTAGGTAGCCTGTCAGTCAGAAGAAAGGTTGGCTCACAAGCTAAATTATTAAGGCCACCCGAGCCAGAGGCGGCAGGTTTGTATAATTTTTGGTGGTGCCCAGCATGGGTCCAAGTCCCACCTGCCCCGACACCTGCCTAAAGTTCTGGGAGGGAGTTTGGGTGCGGGAGGGGTGTAGGCTCTGGGAGGGAGTTTGGGTGCGGGCTGTGGACTGGGCCAGGGGGTTGGAGTGTGGGAGAAGGTGAAGGGTGTGGCGCTTACATCGGTCAGCTCCCAAAAGCGACCCGCACACCCCTCTGGCAGCGGCTCCTAGACTGGGGCCGGGGGGGTCTCCACACAGCGCTGCCCTCAGGCACTGTCCCCATAGCTCCCATTGGCCACAGTTCCAATGGGAACTGCGGAGTCAGCGCTTGGGGTGGGGGCAGTGCACGGAAACCTCCCCCCCCCCCCGAGGCCGTAGGACCATTCTGGCCACTTCCGGGAGTGGCGCAGAGTGAGGCCAGGCAAAAAGCTGCTTTAGTCCTGCTGTGCTGCTGGTGGTGGCGGCGGTGGCTGGAGGCCCCCAGACCCTTTTAAACACCCCAGAGGTGGCAGGCGGGGCCGAGAGATGCTCTGGGGGAGGCACGTGGGGGTGGCAGGTGGAGCCGGGGGAGAGACCTGGCCCCGAACATTGGTGAAGCTGGGCCTCCAGGCCCTGAATAATTCTGGAGCATGGGCACCATGGGCCCATACAATTCACCACCCCAACCCTAGCTGCAAAGAGTTTGTTCATCCTCACCTTCATTTGTTTATGTTGTTGCTATTTCACAAGTTAATTCATAAAGAAAATAATTTAATTAATAAATATATAAATTAATACATAAATTAAAGAGCTATTTTAGCATATCCTCAGGTAGTGAGCTGCATTCATCTTATACAATGAAATGACACAAATTTCATTCCACTTTTGTGGGCAGCTATTTTGGATTGTTTTGAACTTTGTTCAGCAAAATTGTGATTGACTAAGAAAAGAGTCAATAAGTCTGTCCTTGACTGCTGCTATTCTATGCCTGCGTCCAAATAGTAGTTAACAAAATATCTCTGCGTGTACATTGAAGGTTAGCACACTTTATTATGGCCTTTGTTATTCACGAAAGTGTTGAAATGGAGACCACAATTGCTTGGTTGCCAATGTTAAAATGTAGTAAGATTATAATCCCAATTACACTAGCTATACAAAATATAAGAGAGAGAAATTTTCACGCTTCAGGAGATACACTACTAATTGCCTGGAGTTGGAAGAAACCCTCACAGGCATATTATTGCATAATTATTTATTAGGACAGAATACCAGACTAAATGGAACATTAGCTTTATTTGTTATGGCAATTTCTAAAGCATGTTAGATCTACAGAATCAAGCATTAGCTTTGGTTCATATTGTGTGTTATTTACTTTGCTGTTAAACTAGTAAGAACATTCTATGAGATAGAAATCTTTAGAAGAACTTACATTCTACAATGGGCTGCTGTTAACACCCAATTCTCTTTGATCAAAGCTCCTCCACAATACTCTTTCCCTTTGATTAGAGCCATATATGGTCTTGAATGTGGAGTCACTGCATACCCTCCAATGATATCCACACATGAATCTAAAAATAAAAATAAACCAGGCTGCACACAGTTGGGATAGTATATAATGTAAAATAATTCCATTCATAGAGAAAGGGTTAGAGTAATTATACAATATAATGCATATAAATATACACACAGACTTACAGTGCTGGATGTAGCTGTATTAGGGGTGGGATTTTTAAAATGGGTCTGTGTTGGTCTAAATCTGCTTCCATTGAGTTCAATGGGAAGAGCGTTAGGCCAACCCTGATTTTGAAAATCCCACCCTAAAATACTAATGGTCTTGTGGAGCGTTACTTGCTTGACCTGCAATTGTTTCCATTGCTAGGTTCATCAGCTTTCATTATGCCAAAGAACCCTGGATCTGACACTGTCTAAACATTATGCAGTATATTTATAAGTATACTCTGAAAAAGTGGGTACACAATTCACTACATAATCAGATAAAGCGTTAAATGAACAATATTTTTTCAAAAAAGGTTGGAAATGAAGTGATTTATGCCAATTACAGCATCATTTCTGATGGAATTTTCTGACTCCTGGATAGATATACATCTTTTGAGAAGGGGAACCAGGCCAAGGTTAATATAACTCTTCTAGACTCCAGTTGTCTCCCCTCTCTGCAGGTTGAGTTAAGATTTTCCCTTCATATATTATTTTTAGATTTGTCATAAGACCTAACTTTTACAATCAATGGAAAATAAATAAAAATGTTTTCTCTCTCTTATTTACTGATAACTTCATTATTTTAATATATCTAGCTACATCTTGCTCTACACACATCATGAATTACAATGGATAAAAGCAGCACTTACCTCCGGGAATTACCAGGAGAATAATGGTAGCAGAAGCAGACAAAGTGAAGAGAAGCCCCATTATTGCTGCAGTGTGTTCTTGCATAATAAATGCCTAATATATATTGAAAATGAAAAGGATGTGGGTTTTTTTTTTCCTCTGAAGGACATCTGACATTCTGTAATTGTGAAACAAGATAAAAACCACAATATAACTTCTATGATGTCTTGAGGAAGGTGTAATTTCTAGGCATAGCACCTGCATCATGTAATTGATGAGGTATGAAGCTAGGAGCCCCTGAATAGGGCTGGCCAGAAAAAAAAATGTAGAATTCAACAAATTGGCATTTGCTGACAAAAAATGTTTGGTTAAAAAATTTCTGACCACCTCTACCTCTGAGGTCAAATTCCAGGCCTAAAATTAGCTCACTGTGTGTCATTGGGCGAGTCACTTAACCTTGCAAACCACTGAATATCAGTTTCCTCATGTTTAAAATACCTCACTAAAGTGCAGTATGCTAGTGAGCTTAGACTTGCTCATTTCTTGAAAATGTAACGTGCTAACTACTATTATTCTGAGACAAGTGTCAGATCTCGTGCAGTATGATCACTCCTGCTGAGGCACAGTACTGCTGGTCTTGAATCAGTGTGGACATGAAGACAGAAAAAGAGACTAAAATGTGTTAGGAAAGTGAGAAGATACAAAGATTAAATATCCAAGGAAACTGCTAAAAAAGTATTTTATTTCATCTGCACCTTATTTAAAGAGGAATGTGCTTAACTGAGAACAGAGGATGTTTAAAAAACTACTGAGTAGGGGAGTGACCATTATTCATGTGCTGCATCTTCATACTAACTAGAATGAGTGAGCAAGATTTTCTTATACTGATTTTTCTGAACTGTTCTGAATGTACATTGTGCCTAAGATTTTGGGTGGTAGGAACAAGAAAAGACCATCCAGCTTTCAGTATACGGCATTTTTTGGTTGATCTTAATCCTACATTTGGTCTTCTTCACACGCTGGCCCTGCCCCTTTACCAAAAGAAATTGAGATGTCTTTTGAACCCTCTTTGTTTCACTTAATTTTTCTGATACCAGTATCTTATTCCATATGTTGCTTATCCTTTCTGCCCATGTTCTCTATTTGCTCCCCTATTCCTTATTTTTGATGTCTCTTAATTTTTTAAGCTGTTTCCTGTGTGATTTGTTAAATTTGGTGTGGTTACGGGAATTGATTCATGTACAAATATGATATATCTAATACAATTAAAAAACCCAAAGACATTGTAATGAATCTGTGGTCACCTGCATTCAGAGACCACCTTTGCCAAAGCCACATACATCTGACATAGAGAATAAAATGGTAGACACTGTGTTCTAGAAACGTAGGCCCCTTCTACTTGTGCAGAAAGTGAATTTGCCATTAGTTTTTTTCATCAGCATTAAGACATATACTCTTTGCAGGCCAGCCACTTGACTAGATCCATCAGATCAGAAGCCATGGAACACATGAACAATAGTTGTGTCTTTAGAGTCCTATTTGGCAAAGCACTTATGCACCTGTGTAATTTTAAGCAGGTGAATAATCCCATTGAAGAAGATAGTTTTGATGAGGGAAAGATATTTCGCGGGAAATAGTTTGATGTGGTGTCTGCCCTTGCATAGCTGCTGATCGGATGTAACAGAAGTGTGCTTTCGTTTAAAGAGTGCTTTACGTATTTGCTCTGAAAGTAAAGCTACCCATACAATTTGAAGTTCCACCTAAAGATAGGCTATAGTGTCAAAGATTTGCTGATATTGAATATACAGATGTGTATATTTTCAAACTGGACCATAGCTAGTAATAAGTCTATATTCTTGCTGTCATAGAAAAACATTTCAGTACTGAAACCCCATTCAGCGGAGTTGTGGTTCTCTAAGCCATTATTAAAAATAAGAGCTACATGGTGTTAGAGCAGTTATATTTCAGTTTCCCTACACTGGTATTTTAAGATCACTGTAGGTTTTCTACATGCTTCGCACTACGGTCAGACCGTTTGTTTGCAGTGGTTTAAGAGATGACGTGCCCAAGATCAGTGGAAACACAGGTGGTCTGAAATACAGATTCATACCTCTAACTGCTGGGCTTGCTTTAACGGTGCAGTGGTTTTAATGGCTACTGCCACTGACCTTTATTAGCTATTTTGTTCTCATATGATGCTTTTATATTGTAGGAATCCTGAATCTGGATCTTTCCTACACTATCAGATACTTAGGTCGTGAATAAGGCTCTGCCATCCCTGTCTATCCTGGGCTGCTCTTTGCATGGCTTCTGTGTTGTTAAGTCCCATAAGTTTCCCCTCTCTGACTAGTGTTTGCCTTAGGGATTCTTTAGTCACTTTTGTGTGTTCTCCAGCTGCCCAATGCCACACCTGCCATAGAATCATAGAATTGTAGGATCGGAAGGGACCTTGAGAGATCATCTAGTCCAGTCCCCTGCTCTCATGGCAGGACTAAGTATTATCTAGACCATCCCTGACAAGTGTTTGCCTAACCTGCTCTTAAAAATCTCCAATGATGGATATCCCAGATACTGCATATGGTGGCAATATCTGTCACATCACCCATAAAGAAGTGGGTGTAGCTAGAGAGCTTGACTGGCAGCCTAGGGGAATCCACAGTTTTATTCCCAGTTGGTGTCACAGCCAAAACCTTTTATAATTTGAAATTATAAAAGTTCACATAATAAACATTCTTCCCCATCGCCCAATTCCTTTCTCTATCCCACCTCCTTGGAGGTCAGGGCCATGGGTTCCCTGTGGCATAACCTCAGCTTCTCAGGGGAAAGGGGGGAGTTATTGAACCCTCCTAACACATACACAAACACACTGGCTTAGCCTTTTGTTCACACTGAATCAAGGTGAGCAACATTTCCCCTCCCACCCAGTTCAGTGTCCTTTACATTTTCACAGACCATTGCACCATCAGATTGGAGGGAGACGTTTCCCTGTCTTCCTTGCTGTCTAAGGTATCAATTTCTTTGTGACCTGCAGGGGGATCCAACCCCACTTCTCACTGTCAGATACTCCATTTGCATTCTGGCTGACACCTCCCTCTGCTTCTCTGGAGTCAACTGAGGGAGTTTGACTCACCTTTTCTGCCTTTCCTAGAGGAAAAGCTGGGTTTGTTTTGAAAGCCCCAGTTTCATTCACAAAGTAACACATCACACAACACAGCCTCCTGTATTCCCACAATCAGAGTCCAAGAACCTGCTTTGGTGTCAACAGTGACTCAGGCCACAAGCAAAGCACTGGGGTTCAGCACACCCATATCTGTTTGCCTGTCAGCCCCTGAATAGGTATACCCTCAGGCAGGAGCGGCGTCAGGGTTTTTGGTGCCCTAGGCGGGGGTCCTTCCGCGCTCCCGGTCTTCGGGGCACTTTGGCGGTGGGTCCTGGAGTGAGTGAAGGAGCAGCCACAGAATTGCCGCTGAAGACCCGGAACGCGGAAGGACCCCCCACCGCCAAATTGCCGCCCCCCCAAATCCTGGTGCCCTAGGCCCTTCCCCCGGGTCCCATGAATATGACTTGACCCTCTTCTTCTGTTCGAGCCAATGGTGTTTGTCCTGGTCAGCAAGCTTCTGTTGCTCCAACTCTGCCTCCAGCTCCTCCCATCCTTCCTGCATGAGCAGCCTTTTTCACTCCAGTCGCCATATCTCTGGATTGCTAGCCATCACTGCTACTTCTGCTGGACACTCTGGTATCATCTCCTCAATCTCCTCAGGAGGAGAAGGGAGCTCTCCTGACCCCTGTATGAAGGAGGTGTGATGCTGTATGGAATATGTGGGACACTTTATGATAAATTGCAAGGAATCTTACCAGATATGCCATATGAGGTATCTGCGAAAATGTTATAAATTGCCAAGTATGATAATCTTGTTTATATGTTTGTATCACCTTTGTATTGTGGGTTATTGATATGTATGGTATATCTGTATTTCCAAACTTGTGCTGTGTTTCCGGGTGACACCCCCAGACAGATTGGCATCAGCACTGCCTAGCCTGTTCGATGGCTCATCAGGGGTCATCAACTGTACAATGAACCCATTGAAAGGCTAGGGACTACACCTTATGAGTCAGCCAGGCATGTAAGGGTAGGCCCGTGGACAGAGAACTCTAAGGCTTTTCCATGCCATGTGCTGTGAAGCTTGTGTTTAGAACACAGGAAGTACAAGCCACATGGCAAAAGGAATACAAGGGGCAGCGGCATCTTCTCCATTTTGTCTTCAGTCCTGCTTCTTACCTCTGCAATACCTGTTCTACAAACTGAAGCTCTGAACAAAGGACTGAATGACCCATCCAAGTTGTGGATGTGTTCCAGAGGAACTTTTAAGCCAGCAAACTCACCAATACTGCTGATATATGGACTTTGAAGTCTTTGTATGTATGTGATTGCTTTACCATTTAACAACTCTCGTCTTATTCTTTCTTTAGCATCTAAACTAAAGGTTTATTATAAAAGGATTGGCTGGCATTGTGGTATTTTGGGTAAGATCCAAACTAATATTGACCTGGTAACATGGCTGACCCTTTGGGGTCAGAAGGACATTTTGTATAGTGAGCAGAGATTTTTTAAATAACTCCTCACTATACAAGACCTATGTGCTGATTAGGAGCTGGAGAGCTGGAATGCAATAAAGGGGGATATATGATTTCTTTATTTAACTTCTTGATAACCAGCGTGGGGAATCAGAAGCACAGTTTGTGACTGGTTGGTGAGTTACTTCAGTGTTAACCACCAGTCTTTGGGAGAATCTGCTCTCTCTTTTGAAGACTGCCCTGATCTTGGCATTTTCAGTGAGGGCTGCCCGAGGCACAGCAGGTCAAGGAGGTACACCATCTTGCCTCAGATCAGCTGAGAGCAGCATGGTTTACCTCCAATCTCTTCAGATCTGCAACAGACAAATCTTCCAGCTCATACAAGGTCAGCTGTTTCTACAGTGGTTTCTAATTCCTGCTCCTTTCTCTCTTTTTGCTATTCTTTTCCCAAAAAGACTGAGAACCCTTTTTCTCTGTGCTTTTTCCTTCTGTAGTGTTTCTTTCACTGCTGTTGGCACTTGCAGCAAATCACATTGTCACAGATTCCAGCACTGACACCATATTGTAACAGTTTCAGGGTAACTTCACCTGTATCCTGCCCCGAGTGTTTTTAGTTCCTGGAGGAGCTGCAGTAACATAATCATACAGAAACTATCCATAAATGTAATACAATGGCTCCCAAAGATACTGCAATATCTGTCACAGTGCCAAATATTTTCATCTTCTTTTCTGGATAACTCTGGAGACAAGGTGTTATTGACCTCTAGCATTTGTTATAAATTCATTCCATTGATTACCTAGTGTTTTTCTGACACATTTGCTATTGGAGGTAGTTATATGTCTGTGCTAGTACCTTTGCATTTTCAGGTTTCACATCCAAGTGTCAACCTTTGAGTTGAAGATTCATAGTCTGTTCTTTAAATTGTAGATTTATGATAACCTAATCTTGTTTAAACTGGTGAATGCCCCTGCCATCACCTTGCCATTTGGTGACAATACTTCCTTCTGGACTTCCCCATTTACTTGCATCTTAGTGCCAAGGTCTGGGAATTGACTCACCTCTTGTATTCTTTTGCCTTCTAAAGCAATGCTTGAATTGGGAGTTGCAGGGGTTTCATTAGATCAGTGGTTTTCAACCTGTGGTCTGTGGACCCCTGGGAACTTCAGACTATGTCTTAAATGGTCTGCAAAAGGTTGTCGTTACCATAGAACATCAACCTGTGGTCTGCAGAGCCTTGGGGGGTCTGCCGACTATGTCTAAGATTTCCAAAGGGGTCTGCAAATGAAAAAAGGTTGAAAACCATTGCATTAGATTAAACTACTCAATTCCTTAAAAGATGCAGGGGGATTCATGAAGTGGGCTGATTTTAAATAATAGAATAGAACCGCTGTAAGAGTAATGCAGTGTCACTGACCCCTCTAAATGAGAAACTACAAGGGTGGCTGGTGCTCGGAAACACTCAGCGTCTTAAAGTCATGCAGCCAAACCACATCTTCCTGCCATAGGTATTTAAATATCAAAGGTGCTATATCACAACTTACAGCCACTATTCTCATGTGGAGATGGTGCCAATCATGGGGAGATAGCTGTCAGTTTTACTGTTCTCTGAAACAGTTGCTAATTTCCTCTGAGGTGTGAGCAGCCTTCCCAGGATAAACACATACCTTCCTTCTTAACATGGATTATGTATATATGACATGGTTGTGCTTTTTCTCTTTTATTTCAGAGGGCTGCACTGAGATCATTGGAGACACACAGTATTTCTACATTCTTGGCCGTTCATGGCTGCTATACAGAAAGGCAACTTAACTATGTGCAGAGGAGCTCTAATTAAAAAACCTTGACAGGTTTCAGAGTAGCAGCCGTGTTAGTCTGTATCCACAAAAAGAAGAACAGGAGTACTTGTGGCACCTTAGAGACTAACAAATTTATTAGAGCATAAGCTTTCGTGGACTACAGCCCACTTCTTCGGATGCATATAGAATGGAACATATATTGAGGAGATATATATACACAAATACAGAGAGCATAAACAGGTGGGAGTTGTCTTACCAACTCTGAGAGGCC